>NW_026782657.1:0-202948 GCF_031769215.1 Ylistrum balloti | reverse complement strand
ACTTACCTACTAATATCGTACAATACCGACACTTACCTACTAATATCGTACAATACCGACACTTACCTACTAATATCGTACAATACCGACACTTACCTACTAATATCGTACAATACCGACACTTACCTACTAATATCGTACAATACCCTACACTTACCTACTAATATCGTACAATACCGACACTTACCTACTAATATCGTACACCGACACTTACCTACTAATATCGTACAATACCGACACTTACCTACTAATATCGTACAATACCGACACTTACCTACTAATATCGTACAATACCGACACTTACCTACTAATATCGTACAATACTTACCTACTAATATCGTACAATACCGACACTTACCTACTAATATCGTACAATACCGACACTTACCTACTAATATCGTACAATACCGACACTTACCTACTAATATCGTACCTACTAATATCCAATACCGACACTTACCTACTAATATCGTACAATACCGACACTTACCTACTAATATCGTACAATACCGACACTTACCTACTAATATCGTACAATACCGACACTTACCTACTAATATCGTACAATACCCTACACTTACCTACTAATATCGTACAATACCGACACTTACCTACTAATATCGTACAATACCGACACTTACCTACTAATATCGTACAATACCGACACTTACCTACTAATATCGTACAATACCGACACTTACCTACTAATATCGTACAATACCCTACACTTACCTACTAATATCGTACAATACCGACACTTACCTACTAATATCGTACAATACCGACACTTACCTACTAATATCGTACAATACCGACACTTACCTACTAATATCGTACAATACCGACACTTACCTACTAATATCGTACAATACCGACACTTACCTACTAATATCGTACAATACCGACACTTACCTACTAATATCGTACAATACCCTACACTTACCTACTAATATCGTACAATACCCTACACTTACCTACTAATATCGTACAATACCGACACTTACCTACTAATATCGTACAATACCGACACTTACCTACTAATATCGTACAATACCGACACTTACCTACTAATATCGTACAATACCGACACTTACCTACTAATATCGTACAATACCGACACTTACCTACTAATATAGTACAATAACCTACACTTACCTACTAATATCGTACAATACCGACACTTACCTACTAATATCGTACAATACCGACACTTACCTACTAATATCGTACAATACCGACACTTACCTACTAATATCGTACAATACCCTACACTTACCTACTAATATCGTACAATACCGACACTTACCTACTAATATCGTACAATACCGACACTTACCTACTAATATCGTACAATACCCTACACTTACCTACTAATATCGTACAATACCGACACTTACCTACTAATATCGTACAATACCGACACTTACCTACTAATATCGTACAATACCGACACTTACCTACTAATATCGTACAATACCGACACTTACCTACTAATATCGTACAATACCGACACTTACCTACTAATATCGTACAATACCGACACTTACCTACTAATATCGTACAATACCGACACTTACCTACTAATATCGTACAATACCGACACTTACCTACTAATATCGTACAATACCGACACTTACCTACTAATATCGTACAATACCGACACTTACCTACTAATATCGTACAATACCGACACTTACCTACTAATATCGTACAATACCGACACTTACCTACTAATATCGTACAATACCCACTTACACTTACCTACTAATATCGTACAATACCGACACTTACCTACTAATATCGTACAATACCGACACTTACCTACTAATATCGTACAATACCCTACACTTACCTACTAATATCGAACAATACCGACACTTACCTACTAATATCGTACAATATCGTACAAATATCGTACAATACCGACACTTACCTACTAATATCGTACAATACCGACACTTACCTACTAATATCGTACAATACCGACACTTACCTACTAATATCGTACAATACCGACACTTACCTACTAATATCGTACAATACCGACACTTACCTACTAATATCGTACAATACCGACACTTACCTACTAATATCGTACAATACCGACACTTACCTACTAATATCGTACAATACCCTACACTTACCTACTAATATCGTACAATACCGACACTTACCTACTAATATCGTACAATACCGACACTTACCTACTAATATCGTACAATACCGACACTTACCTACTACACTAATATCCAATACCGACACTTACCTACTAATATCGTACAATACCGACACTTACCTACTAATATCGTACAATACCGACACTTACCTACTAATATCGTACAATACCGACACTTACCTACTAATATCGTACAATACCGACACTTACCTACTAATATCGTACAATACCGACACTTACCTACTAATATCGTACAATACCGACACTTACCTACTAATATCGTACAATACCAATACCGACACTTACCTACTAATATCGTACAATACCGACACTTACCTACTAATATCGTACAATACCGACACTTACCTACTAATATCGTACAATACCGACACTTACCTACTAATATCGTACAATACCCTACACTTACCTACTAATATCGTACAATACCGACACTTACCTACTAATATCGTACAATACCGACACTTACCTACTAATATCGTACAATACCGACACTTACCTACTAATATCGTACAATACCGACACTTACCTACTAATATCGTACAATACCGACACTTACCTACTAATATCGTACAATACCGACACTTACCTACTAATATCGTACAATACCGACACTTACCTACTAATATCGTACAATACCGACACTTACCTACTAATATCGTACAATACCGACACTTACCTACTAATATCGTACAATACCGACACTTACCTACTAATATCGTACAATACCGACACTTACCTACTAATACCAATACCGACACTTACCTACTAATATCGTACAATACCGACACTTACCTACTAATATCGTACAATACCGACACTTACCTACTAATATCGTACAATACCGACACTTACCTACTAATATCGTACAATACCGACACTTACCTACTAATATCCAACTAATATATCGTACAATACCGACACTTACCTACTAATATCGTACAATACCCTACACTTACCTACACTTACCTTACCTACTAATATCGTACAATACCGACACTTACCTACTAATATCGTACAATACCGACACTTACCTACTAATATCGTACAATACCCTACACTTACCTACTAATATCGTACAATACCGACACTTACCTACTAATATCGTACAATACCGACACTTACCTACTAATATCGTACAATACCCGACACTTACCTACTAATATCGTACAATACCGACACTTACCTACTAATATCGTACAATACCGACACTTACCTACTAATATCGTACAATACCGACACTTACCTACTAATATCGTACAATACCGACACTTACCTACTAATATCGTACAATACCGACACTTACCTACTAATATCGTACAATACCGACACTTACCTACTAATATCGTACAATACCGACACTTACCTACTAATATCGTACGTACAATACCGACACTTACCTACTAATATCGTACAATACCGACACTTACCTACTAATATCGTACAATACCGACACTTACCTACTAATATCGTACAATACCGACACTTACCTACTAAAATCGTACAATACCGACACTTACCTTCTAATATCGTACAATACCGACACTTACCTACTAATATCGTACAATACCGACACTTACCTACTAATATCGTACAATACCGACACTTACCTACTAATATCGTACAATACCGACACTTACCTACTAATATCGTACAATACCGACACTTACCTACTAATATCGTACAATACCGACACTTACCTACTAATATCGTACAATACCGACACTTACCTACTAATATCGTACAATACCGACACTTACCTACTAATATCGTACAATACCGACACTTACCTACTAATATCGTACAATACCGACACTTACCTACTAATATCGTACAATACCGACACTTACCTACTAATATCGTACAATACCGACACTTACCTACTAATATCGTACAATACCGACACTTACCAACTAATATCGTACAATACCGACACTTACCTACTAATATCGTACAATACCGACACTTACCAACTAATATCGTACAATACCCTACACTTACCTACTAATATCGTACAATATCCTACACTTAAAAATTAATATCTTGCTATATCGTTCACCTACCAAGTCATATCGTCCTTTATTTTACACTATTACATATCGTAATGCTTAGTACACTTACCAAATCATATCGTGATGTACCGTATACTGAAGTTGGATCTGCGGCACAATTAGCTGGGCACGTGGCTCTATAATTTCAACACATATTTTTGTTATTAAGTCAGACTATCCAGACACTGCAAATTATCATATTGTTTATTCTAAACGTGACCTAGACCCTACATCAACAGGAAAGAAATGTTATGACATCAACAGAATCTTGCTTTATAAATACAGTTCAATGCTAAAGATTACACCAAGATCCATAAAAGTGTAGAAGGAGAATAAGACCAGGTGTTCCGGACGGGTAAGCGTCTTCTGCTTTATCGACGTCACCAGCCATATCAGAAGTAAGACGATAGTATATAGTATGTAAACGGCAATCGAATACATTGATAATTGATATACAAATAGTTTACCATTCTGGAACATAACATATCAACAAGATATTTTATGGATTTGTTCATGATAAAAATCCTACCTACCCACATATAACTTCACAAGTTGTATAGGACGCTGAACAAGACGTCGTTCCTTTATCGTCATATACTGGAAAAAACATCAAATTAATCATAGTTATATACGGAACACGGCTGGTTCAATGTATTATTCCATCCCGTACGGCTAATTCAATAAAATAAAAATGACGTTTTACCGCTGGTTGTCAACTAAGAATTTTATATCGGGTAAAATTAAAACTCTGATAAGATATCGTCGAAATACAAAAATAAAAAGGAAAGGTGACATTTGAAGATAAGTCAATAGTAGATCGTGTAAAAAATGGTGAAAAAAGGAGCCTATCACAAAGAAATGATAACAATCGCCAGCACCAGTGGCATTTTAATCGTACCAGGTGGATAACTAATGACGTCACTATACTCGAAACTTGTTCCGCTGAATTGTGACGTCATTACTGAATTCACTCCATCTTATCGGATGAGATTTTGACTCGGTATAACTAGATACATAATTGATATTGCTTCATATGATATGAATATAATAAGGCGTTTCTAAAAATGACGTTAAATCTAGAGGTATACCTAATGCGCTGTTGTTCGCCGATCCGTTCGGATCAGTTACTCCGCATGTGTAACGTCCGAATTCCTGAGGTTTGGACATGCTCAATACTAACAATGTATGGTCTTGCATGATGAAGTGGGTAGGGTCAGGAGAGACAATCTGTCCGTTGTGATACCACGTGACACTAATCGGCTGTTCCCCGGATGCTTTACAATCTAATGCGAAGTTGTTGACATTCTGTTTGAGTCCGACCATTGGCGTAGCGATTTCTGCCTTGGCCGCTTCTGATTGGTTGAGAAATCCAACAAACCAAAACAATGTCTGAATACTTGGATTTTTTCTGAATGATATTGTAAACACCCGAACAATATTCAATAAGCATTGATTAAAATACAGATTATCACTATTCACTACACTACGAGGACCTGACAGTTGTTAGTAAGGGGTCACGCCCATATGACCTTTTAACCGATCAATCAAAACGAGGCTGGTAAAATCTTGCGAGAGACTGTTTCTCCTCGGCTTTTATCATGGTTGTCGTCATTAAATATATAATATCCGAGTGTCCCGAATTTCAACCATACAAAGATGAATGCACCCAACGCAAGCCGCCTATCACTAAAATGGGTGTACATGTATTTATTGAATAATACATGCGTTGTTTGTAGATTCACATCTTTTGTCACCATAACTATCTCTATAGGAAATTTAGTGACAACGTTAATATCTTAACACTACTTCTATTGCCTGTTCCATCATTCAATTCTTTCTCCAATGTGCATGCGCAGCCGAACAGGCATATGGAAGACGAGTTTTGATTGGTTAAAAACAAAAAGTTGTATGTTAAGAATTGAAGTCTTTTGAACATGGCCCATTACCAGCCTAGATCACATCTTCATGACATAGTGTATAATGATTATTTTTAACTTAATCAGGTTGATCAATTGGTTCATGTTTAACAGGAGTGTCGGATGTTTAAAACTTTTTTTACATATATCAAGAAATAATTAGCAAGCCTTGTAAGCTTTTGACTAACATTCTTTAAATATTTATTTCCTGTTTCTGGTCCCTGTCTAAGACAGTACAATACATACATTGTCTGAGGGATATATTTCCTGTTTCTGGTCCCTGTCTAAGACAGTACAATATATACATTGTCTGAGATATTTATTTCCTGTTTCTGGTCCCTGTCTAAGACAGTACAATATATACATTGTCTGAGATATTTATTTCCTGTTTCTGGTCCCTGTCTAAGACAGTACAATATATACATTGTCTGGGATATTTATTTCCTGTTTCTGGTCCCTGTCTAAGACAGTACAATATATACATTCTCTGGGATATTTATTTCCTGTTTCTGGTCCCTGTCTAAGACAGTACAATATATACATTCCACAATATATTCTACAACTGCTCGTCACCATTACCAGTAACACTTTACCTTTGACTACAAGGTTGGTAGTTGCGGTATCAGTTCCGAATGAGTTGGTGGCCCTACATATATACGGTCCAGCGTCTTGTTTGCTTACACTAAGAATGACCAGCGTACCATCTGTATCTTCGTAAGCGTTGCTTACACTGGGCTT
This sequence comes from Ylistrum balloti, assembly GCF_031769215.1. Lineage (NCBI taxonomy): Eukaryota > Metazoa > Mollusca > Bivalvia > Pectinida > Pectinidae > Ylistrum > Ylistrum balloti. The sequence continues at coordinate 196,049 of NW_026782657.1, read as the reverse complement.
TTATACAGAAATTATACAATATTTAGAGACAATTAGACTTCAAACAGTTGATAAACAGCCATATTTAAACACGTGTCATTTATTCTTGTTTTGTCTATATTGTATCGAAAAAATACTGACCTACATATTGTACATCCTTTGTTTACGATGGATCAGCAAGTCTGACCTACATACATCACGTGTCTGACCTACATACATCACATTAACATGCAGTGTAGAACACATCATTTCCTGTATATGTTTACAAATGTCGCGCTTAATTCATCAACTTGTGTATTGCCCAAACAGTGAAAATGTGCTGAAATTTCATTGAAACAAATTCTGCACGTTAGAGTAATCAAAACCATAACTAAATAGTTTTATTGTTTACAAAAGTTCATGCATGCTTTGATGTTCATTTCCTTCGTAAACAGATAAATATCATCGGTTTGATCTGCAGGTGACAAACCGAGTTAAAAAGTGTGTGGTTTAATAGCGTTGTGTACAAAACAATAATAGCTTGTTTTTGCCACGAGTATTCAAATTGGTCAATAGCGATTACAGCAATTACAGGCGATTGGTCTTTTCACTGGTTCAGTAATTTGTTTATTATTTCCATTGGCATAAAACTGCAAAAACTGAAAACTTAGATACCGCTAAAGAACATATTAATGTGCATGTAGTCTGTGCCCAATCATTTTACTTATTGACAATTACATATGTATAAACCAATACATTTTCGTGGTGCTTGATTTTCGTGGATTTTCAAAAGAGTACTATAGCATGGACACTTATATTTCAAGAAATATACCGAAATACTTATGTTAGCAGTGTGTTTGATTTGTGCACACTGAAAGTTGATAATGGATTTTTATTATTTACGTAATAGTCGAAAACAGATCCTCCGCGAATAACAATAACTGTACGTTATACTGAAATTTAATAATGATTGAATACCAAAATTTTGTAACAAAAGCACATTATGTTATATTAAGCGTTTGATAACCCTTTGTATATATTTTATCACCTGAAGAATCACCATTGGCACCAGTCGATAGATATAGTGAAATCTTAGCTCTTATTTCATACTAGAAAACTCATCATTAATCAAACTAGATATTGTCTACCCAACAGGAAAGTCCTCTCTCATATACAAACCAGAATCTGATCAGATATCCAAATAGTTTGTATGATGTTATGGTGATAATATGAACCAGATATACTGACAGGTACTAGAGATATTTCTGATCGGACGCCGGACACGACATAGGACGGACGGACATTGGTAAACACAAAGTATTGTGTTACATACCGGAGTGAGCCAAGAGGTGGTGGGAGGCGGTTTGCCCTGGGCATCACACCGCATACGTATTGTCTCTCCTACAAATGCCTGCAGGACAGGGATGTTGATGATCTTCGGAGGTCCTGTTTATATAAAAAAAAAAATGCAAATTTACATATATATATATATCTAAATGTTTTACGAGGAGGTCTTTGTCAGAGTAAAACATTTATTAATAGGCTATATAACATTTTTAATTTGACCTTTACGTACCCTTGGCATCGAGGTAGGCGTGGAGATCAATTGTCTCCATACCATTTGATCCATAACAGATATATTCTCCAATATCAGAGGATGAGATGTGGCTAAGATGAAGCTGGGATCCATTCACAATAGGCGTAATGCCAGTCGTCACAGCTTGGGAAATGCCTGCTTGATTCTTGTGAAACCACGTGACAGCAGGGACAGGGTCCCCGCCAAATTTACATTCCAGAGTTACCGATTGTCCATTCAGTACAGTGAGGTTTTGAGGCCGTTCCTGTATTTGTATATGTTCTGAAACAAAAACAAGAACTTTGAAAAATATCACTTGGAGTACCGCAACAATTATATCTATACCAACACTGTTTTGTCAAATCCCACCATGAAAAGTTTTATCAAAATTTTCAAACTGTATTACCGTAAAATTTTTATTTTGACAAGTTCAAAATAGTTCATTAAATCATGAAATCCGTACTGCGTTCTCTTAATTTATTATTGCTTTAGCTTTTGAAAACATCGAAAACGACTTCTGTAGTCAGAGCTGTTTCGGTCTATTCTTTACTTACTATATACATCCAACTCGATTTGTTTGTAGGCGTTTCCTAATACGCTATTAGCCGTACAATAGTACATCCCGCTATCTCCCGGTTCAGAACTACCGATGATGATGTCATTTCCTTGTACTTGCGCATGCGTTGTGTTCTGAGTTAAGGGTGATGGCGTCCATTGCACTTTTGGGGTTGGCAGACCTTTTGGGTTACAGCGGAGGACCACAGGGGTGCCTTCTATAACCTTTATCGTTTCCTTAGGGGAAGTGAAACTCGGAACGGCTACAAAGATAACGATAGTATGTTTAATGGACACCGACATTATTATGCCTCTCTATCCATATAAATAACTATACATAAAATGAAATAAAATCAATTGTCACTTCCGGTTATAGTTTAAAGCTAGCAGGATGGTAAAATTTTAATTTTAAGCAATTCTAATAGTTGTCCAGATATATTTCAATGGCTATTGTTAGTACAAATGAAACTGATAACGTAAAAACTAGAAAGGCCACCTAGCACTTATTCCTATCGTGCTAATTCTTTACATATTATGAGTCCATGATTATGTCCTTTATTTCACGTGTGTGTACATGCGTCCTGGAATTCAGGGCATTGTGTAGAGTTAAGTCATTGACCGTGTACTCTACATAACACATCTCACATCGCCAGTAGTACAAAATGTTACATGAGCGTGAATTGACTGTCAGCACTTGGTCCAGTTTACTTGTAAGTATATTGATACGGAGATATGTGGGTATACGATATTTGTTTTCTGTTAACAATCATTTTATTCCTATACAAGACTTACATGTATAGATAATTTTCATAATTCATGAATCATGTTTAAAGTTTCTATTTTCTCCCCTCTTATAACTTACTTCTAACTGACAAAATTGGTGAAAAGTTTATCTCCTGACACATATAAATGTACCTAGTTGCTGTTTTATGTGATGTTTTGAAAAGTTGTCCTAAATATATCGATCTGGTGATTATACCTATGACAAATACAGTTATGTTATAGGCATCAAATTCATAATACTATAATGTATCATTCAGATATGATATTTTAGAGACAGAGTATCGGCCTCCATATGTTATGTATCCTATAGCCTGGTACATGTAGAGGGGAAGATAAAAGGGAGATAATCAGGTAGAGTCAAAATTTGGTGTGGGTAAAGGCTGTAATATGACAGAATGTCTTATATTGAAAACTTATTTCTTTTCAATTATTACTAGTACATTAATCAATCTGATGTAAAGATGAAAGTTAATGACTACATCGTCTTGTCAAGACATTGCATTGTTTCTTTTAGATTCAGGAAGAAAAGTGTGTTATTGGACAAACAAACAAGTGTTGTCACTACACCTATGTAACTTTGATGGTTACTTCTTATTTTGACCACCTTGACAGCAAATATGTCTCCTGGCTGTGACGATTGTGTATCCAAGTATGGAGCTCATTCTTAGCTGGTTACACTGTAACTGTGGCACGTGTATCTAAGTATGGAGCTCATTCTTAGCTGGTTACAATGTGACACGTGTATCTAAGTGTGAAGTTCATCCTCAGCTGGTTACAATGTGACTGTGACACGTGTATCTAAGTATGGAGCTCATCCTCAGCTGGTTACAATGTGCCTGTGACACGTGTATTTAAGTATGGAGCTCATCCTCAGCTGGTTACAATGTGACTGTGACACGTGTATCTAAGTGTGAAGTTCATCCTCAGCTGGTTACAATGTGACTGTGACACGTGTATCTAAGTATGGAGCTCATCCTCAGCTGGTTACAATGTGACTGTGACACGTGTATCTAAGTATGGAGCTCATCCTCAGCTGGTTACAATGTGACTGTGACACGTGTATCTAAGTATGGAGCTCATCCTCAGCTGGTTACAATGTGACTGTGACACGTGTATCTAAGTATGGAGCTCATCCTCAGCTGGTTACAATGTGCCCTGTGACACGTGTATTTAAGTATGGAGCTCATCCTCAGCTGGTTACAATGTGACTGTGACACGTGTATTTAAGTATGGAGCTCATCCTCAGCTGGTTACAATGTGCCCTGTGACACGTGTATCTAAGTATGGAGCTCATCCTCAGCTGGTTACAATGTGCCCTGTGACACGTGTATTTAAGTATGGAGCTCATCCTCAGCTGGTTACAATGTGACTGTGACACGTGTATTTAAGTATGGAGCTCATCCTCAGCTGCTTACAATGTGACTGTGACACGTGTATCTGACTGGATTGACAATCAAACGACAGTCACCAATCATATGACTCAGTTCCCTATCCTTGATAGTTTTTTGGGGTTGTTTTTTTATTAGATAGCATTGAGTACTGTTAACTGCAGTTTGGATTGAGATAAATAACTTCTACTTGAATTTGAAAATAAGATTTAAACATTTTTTTCCGCACTAAATGTTATGTTACAAGTCTGAGTCATGTACATATGTTCGTTTTGAGTTTTCTTTTGCTAGTACAGGTCAAGTGACATTCCATTGTATATCAGAAATTGGAACCTTCAATAAATCTTGTTACACTGAAATTAGGCTATATATAGGTATTTCTTTGATATACACGTATGTTAATTTTTCCAGTGAAATATCCATTTTAAAAACTTAAAAATAACTTTAATCTTTATTCTGCAAAGATGTCATTAGTCGCGGCATATTTGTTTACCTAGTATTTTATAGTCAATTCTCCATTGCAGTTTATAACTTGTGAAAAATGTTTTATCTTAATATCTAATAGCTCTTCATGGCTTATGAGTTATGTTCGTTATATACGACAAAACATAAAATCCTGGTTTGTTTTAAATGACTTCATCTATATTGCAAATAACAAACTCGTTTATTGTGTATAGCGATTTGCCTAAATGTACGACCGTGCATACATTTCAAAAGTTAGTTAGGAAAAACATTATTTCATTATTCATAAGCAGCTCTCTTGTCACGAGATGCATATCCGGATTTTCTCTCCAGCACCTTGCGGTTTTTAGTGGCCCCATGCGCAGAGCAGTGTATACAAGATTGCGGAGACAACAACAGTCGTTGCTCGGTGATACAATATTGAACAACTGAAAAAATGCTAAGATATTTTCTACACGAAAGTGCTTGTTTAACAATATTTCACCATACAATTCTGAAGTATTACATATTTCACAGTACAATACTGGAGTCTTACATATAATCTTACCTAAACTCTCACAACACTGGTTCTTGTCATTCACCGCAAGAGGTACCTGTCTCTCCTCTCCAGGCGCCCCTTTGGGTCCTGCTGGCCCCGCGAGACCGCGGTCACCTTGCGGCCCCTGTAGACCCATACTTCCTGTTTCTCCCTACACAGAAAATGTAACGGATAATTGCATCAGAGAATACCGTGATGGTTTACAGAGATTTTTCGTCTTCACAGGATGAAGATGTGGTAAAACAAAGGTTTATAGAATAACCCACACAGTTTATCATTTCTCTGTTATTTATGTACCATTTTGGGATTTATGGTCCAGTAACAATGCAAGCCTTAGTCGTGGGGCTTTGCGGAATTGTCGTTCACAAACTGTATCCTGTCAACAACCCATTGTATTATACAGGCTATAAGTACAGCGTTATGCAGCAGTTATCTGATTCAGAATTTAACATAGGGAGTTATCTGATACAGACGTTAACATAGGGAGTTATCTGATACAGACGTTAACATAGGGAGTTATCTGATACAGACGTTAACATAAGGAGTTATCTGATACAGACGTTAACATAGGGAGGTATCTGATTCAGAATTTAACATAGGGAGTTATCTGATACAGACGTTAACATATGGAGTTATCTGATACAGACGTTAACATAGGGAGTTATCTGATACAGACGTTAACATAAGGAGTTATCTGATACAGACTTTAACATAGGGAGTTATCTGATACAGACGTTAACATAGGGAGTTATCTGATACAGACGTTAACATAGGGAGTTATCTGATACAGACGTTAACATAGGGAGTTATCTGATACAGACGTTAACATAGGGAGTTATCTGATACAGACTTTAACATAGGGAGTTATCTGATACAGACGTTAACATAGGGAGTTATCTGATACAGACGTTAACATAGGGAGTTATCTGATACAGACGTTAACATAGGGAGTTATCTGATACAGACTTTAACATAGGGAGTTATCTGATACAGACGTTAACATAGGGAGTTATCTGATACAGACGTTAACATAGGGAGTTATCTGATACAGACTTTAACATAGGGAGTTATCTGATTCAGAATTTAACATAGGGAGTTATCTGATACAGACGTTAACATAGGGAGTTATCTGATACAGACTTTAACATAGGGAGTTATCTGATACAGACGTTAACATAGGGAGTTATCTGATACAGACGTTAACATAGGGAGTTATCTGATACAGACGTTAACATAGGGAGTTATCTGATACAGACTTTAACATAGGGAGTTATCTGATTCAGAATTTAACATAGGGAGTTATCTGATACAGACGTTAACATAGGGAGTTATCTGATACAGACGTTAACATAGGGAGTTATCTGATACAGACTTTAATATAGGGAGTTATACGATACAGACTACACAGGGTAGAGATTACTGTATATAACAAAGAATAAAGCGAGATTCCCCACAAGTATTACAAATTATTCTGTAAGTTATGAATTTGTGCTACAGCTGGGACATTTAACGGATTAACGAAGATGATTTCTTTGTCATTCAAACCTGCTGAACAGGGACAAACAGCCTAAGGGACAAATGATATCAATGAGTTTTGTTTCTGTTCAGTTTATACAGAGACGGCTCTAGTTTATATTTATCTGAATTGTATACATTTAGTCGAAATCCCTAAAGTCTACTATACGCATTTTTCTCCCGGACGTGACTGATAAAATATGAACTGCAAAACGTCTTCCTTTACCTTTTGTCCCACAGCTCCGTCAAGTCCCGAGGGACCCTGTGGACCCGGAAGTCCTCTTACTCCAGGAACTCCTTTCGGTCCTTCAGCTCCTTCGGGTCCAATAGCGCCTTGCAAACCTGCAGGTCCCATCTCACCCTTTGGACCCGTGCCTCCAGTGTCGCCCTTAGAGCCCGCCGGCCCGGCTGGCCCCAAAGACCCCTGTGGACCTGCCGAGCCTTTTTCACCTTTAGCTCCCTGTAAGCCTACAGGCCCTGTATTTCCTTGTAGACCTTGTAGCCCGACGTCACCTGAAATCACAAAACACCAAAATAGAAAGTCATGCCATTCAAACACATGGACGAAACAGACATGGAGAGTGTGGATGTCATATCCATGTCTTAAAAGACATCACAGACGCAAACTGGGCGAAAAAACAAGCGTCGAATATGACTTGACATGGTAACAATTTGTTTTATATACTAGGACATTTTACTAAATAGGACATCAGCGTTTATGCTGATGATATCACATCATACGACTTAAGGAGCTACATACCACAAAATGCAAGAAGATTAAAGAGAAATATTCAGGCAGCTTCAACATTACAGTAGCAATGACTCTTAATACTGACCTTTCAGACCCTTTATTCCAGGTGTACCTGGGGGTCCAATATCACCTTTAACCCCGGGATCACCTTTCACTCCCTGGTCACCCTTTGGACCTGGAAAACATCATTTTTGCTATGAATTTGTAGTTGTCAGTAAATTGTCAACAAAAATGTCTCTAAAGAAAATACCACCAGGATATATGATTGAAAATAGTGTACAAAAGACACACAAGAGAAAATCATTTTTGATACCAGCTATTTTACAAAAGACATTTTAGATAATAACACTTTTCGATACAAAATACTGTAAAAAAAAGACACAGAAAAAAATCATGCACAAGTCAGTAATTCCACGTTCTCAAATGAGAGCAAGGTATGCAACAACGGAACCAACAGACAAACTAACGAGCATCAAACACGTCCAGCTTCATATCACACAACGGACCCAACAGTCATACTAACGAGCATCAAATACGTCCAGCTTCATATCACACAACGGACCCAACAGTCAAACTAACGAGCATCAAACACGTCCAGCTTCATATCACACAACGGACCCAACAGACAAACTAACGAGCATCAAATACGTCCAGCTTCATATCGTACAACGGAACTAACAGGCAAACTAACGAGCATCAAACACGACCAGCTTCATATCACACAACGGAACCAACAGACAAACTAACGAGCATCAAACACGTCCAGCTTCATATCACACAACGGAACCAACAGACAAACTAACGAGCATCAAATACATCTAGCTTCATATCGTACAACGGAACCAACAGGCAAACTAACGAGCATCAAACACGACCAGCTTCATATCGTACAACGGAACCAACAGACAAACTAACGAGCATCAAACACGACCAGCTTATTGTTAATTTCGTCGAAGATTGTTGTATCATTTCTGAGACGGAACTATTGTAAATCTATGTTATTAGACCACCTCCCAATCTGGTTTTTTTCACATCCATCTGCACCAATGTGGATCTGCCACAGCCGCCTCTAAGCCTTCAAGAATTTAGGCTCTTAACATCACTGGCTAGCCCCCAAAAATACGAAACAGATGTAAATTCATAAATTAGCTCTTCTGTATTTAATATTGAATTCGCGTTGAAGATTGTACAAAAGACACACAAGAAAAAATTGCCTTTCTCCTTTTGTTTGCCAAGTAACGGTCATAGTATGGTGTACATAAGTTTTTAGAATGAAAGTGACAGACACGACGATTTGACTTAGCCTTGCATTTACCAATCTTACCTGGGAGACATATTGTACTGTTCTGACAATACTTGTCGAAAATTGCGAGCTGTAAATATAAACAAAACACCAATTATCTAAATATCAGGCATCCTCTTTCATTTTAAATAACATTTTCTGATCCATATCACGCTATATCAGACGTATATGAAAACGTGTTACACAATTTTTTCATAACATTACTTCTCCGGAAAACTTATTATTGATTAATTAATTATACTGTGAGAGTGTTAATAACGTTCCTGGTAAGATGGCGGTGCAAAAGACAAATATGGGAACAAGAACAGGCAGTACAGTAATGTCAAATTATGAACTCAACTCCGTCATACAGCTGTTTCGCCCCTTCTACAGACAGATTTTAATTTTCGAAATTCTAGGAAGCGACTGTGAAAATCTAAATTGTTCGAAACGAATGTCAAGTTACAATGATAAGGTGCACGTACATCACAAATCAATTGTTTCCTGTTTTTTCACTATTGAGTGTATTCAAATTATTCATATGTCCGTTCTGAATCGTTTAACTGTTCGAATGAATTAAACGCGGCAAGCAGGTTACGTCAAACCTCGGGGACATAAAGTTAATCGGCAGTTTTAACGATCTGCAATCTCGAAAATAGTACAAAAGACTTGTGAATAAAAATAATTTTGTATTAAGAAGTTTCAGGTTAGTTTAACTATCATTTTTTCTTCTATTTAAGTTTTGTTTCTTTTGTTGTAAGGCGTCCTAGTTTTGATAGATATCACATTCGAACTTACAAACATCTGTTTCCAAACATTCCTTCACCTTCATTCTAGTTGTCTAGATTATTAAGATAAATAGATAATTAGCAAAAGAGAAAAATTACATACCTCCGAGTTAGCAAGTTGTTCAAAAATTTGACTCATCTCTCCGCCAGGTTGTGTCTGTCGTGCGGATCTAGACTTGCCTTGGAAATGAAGCCGGTGTTTCGTATATTCCGCGAAGGATCTAAGAACATCCAGTATGCTTTTCTGACTGTTTTCATCACATGTCGTCTTAACGAAGTTTTTCTGTCAAAGATTATAATTATTATCCGTTATTTCGAAATTCAATCATTCCTACCTTTGAAAAAATAGATATTAGATTTAAAGAGTAAACTCTTTGAATTCCTCGCTTGGACAAAATCAATGTCTTGTCAAGATATACGTTCAAAAAAAATTCATAAAACTTACAGAGAATATCTATTTAATGGTATCAATGGTTCTGATACGTCGTAATGTTGTATTTTCTATATCCTTTCTCACTGTCGTTATTATCGCCTGTTTCTTTAACTCGATACCAGGACAAACCTAAATCACAAATGGTGTCGATGCCTTAATGACTTTAACGAACGTTTAGGGCATTTTAAAATGTTAACTTAACGAAGTTTTTAAATGATTTTATTTGAAGGAAAAAGAAACATCACAGTAATAATAACAGTCCTACGTTACATGTATATATTTTTCTTCTAGATGTTCCCACAAACAAGGATTTATTGATAACAAGGCAGAATTATATATATAAGATATATTTTGATTTCAGATCTGTTCTATACCTGGGCATCAACAAAGTCTGATAACACTGGACTTGGTAAAACACTCCTCCTGGAAACTTTTCCATTGGGAGACGGATTCTTCATTACATCGATTAAGTCTTTAATGTGAATGACTTCATCTGGAGATTTCTGAAAAAGAAATTTAATCTAAAAACAAGATTCAGTATAAAACAACGAAATTGATTTCCTTTAAGTAGAATATACATTTGTAGTTCTATTACAACCCCAGAATCAGATTGTTGTAAGATCAGAATATGGGAGTTAACAGTTTCGCTAAAGGCCAAAATTTCCTATACAAACACAGACCATTTTAGCCCTGTACATACTCATGACAGAGGTTATTTTGTCTAAACTTTATGTATTCTATATCCATATGACCAAGGCTTAACAGTAGTAAAGTTTCATGGCCATTACCATCACTACTTTGGGAAATATTTTGTTTCCTTGTGTGATATGAAGCTGGACGTGTTTGATGCTCGTTAGTTGTCTGTTGGTTCTGTAGTGTGATATGAAGCTGGACGTGTTTGATGCTCGTAAGTATACCTGGTGGTTCTGTTGTGTGATATGAAGCTGGACGTGTTTGATGTTTGTTAGATTGTCTGTTAGTTCCGTTGTGTGATATGAAGCTGGACGTGTTTGATGCTTGTTAGTATTGTCTGTTGGTTCCGTTGTGTGATATGAAGCTGGACGTGTTTGATGCTCGTTAGTTTGTCTGTTGGGTCCGTTGTGTGATATGAAGCTGGACGTGTTTGATGCTCGTTAGTTTGTCTGTTGGTTCCGTTGTGTGATATGAAGCTGGACGTGTTTGATGCTCGTTAGTTTGTCTGTTGGGTCCGTTGTGTGATATGAAGCTGGACGTGTTTGATGCTCGTTAGTTTGCCTGTTGGGTCCGTTGTGCGATATGAAGCTGGACGTGTTTGATGCTCGTTAGTTTGCCTGTTGGTTCCGTTGTGTGATATGAAGCTGGACGTGCCTGATGCTCGTTAAGTTGTCTGTTGGTTCCGTTGTATGATATGAAGCTGGTCGTATTTGATGCTCGTTAGTTTGTCTGTTGGTTCCGTTGTGTGATATGAAGCTGGACGTATTTGATGCTCGTTAGTTTGTCTGTTGGTTCCGTTGAGTGATATGAAGCTGGACGTATTTGATGCTCGTTAGTTTGTCTGTTGGGTCCGTTGTGTGATATGAAGCTGGATGTATTTGATGCTCGTTAGTTTGTCTGTTGGTTCCGTTGTGTGATATGAAGCTGGACGTATTTGATGCTCGTTAGTTTGTCTGTTGGGTCCGTTGTGTGATATGAAGCTGGACGTGTTTGATGCTTGTTAGTTTGTCTGTTGGTTCCGTTGTTGTATACCTAGTTCTCATCTGAGAACGTGACACTACTTACTTGGATGGAACAAGGTTTACGGTGTCGTCGATGAAGCAGAAGACGCTTACTCTTCCAGAACCTATGGACTAATGGATTTGTCATGAGTCTTAATGTAAATCTTTTATTTTGTTAATTTTGAAGTTGAAGTCGATTTTGTTGACATGTTGGTATCTTTTCTGTCCGTAATGTAGACAGTGATATGTAGGTTATCAAGGTTATCATTCTCCCACACATAACACTTCCTTTCACCAACAGGTGTCCAGCACTTACATCGTGACTTACGAGACGAACTACGAAATAACAACAACATCGAAGAAAAGAGAGTTGTAAGACGAATATCAGTTTATTATAGATGTACAAGTAGCAGTTGTTGTGTTGTTTTCTGTCAGTAAAAACTGACGAGTGAGTCAGTATAAAATTTGGATGTAGCCTGCTCGTAATACATCAATTTCATGACGAAAACCAGATTTAAGGATACACGTGAATATTATTAAAATAATTCTTTTCATATTTTGAAACCAATTCCCAAACATTTCTATTTCAAAGCATAATGTCTCGGAATATTCAGAATGTTGTTAATTATAAGATTTTCTACGATATCTTATGTTTTCAAACTTTACATTCTACTTTTATATTTTAATGGCGATTGGCGACAGTCAAATCAAATTAAAAACTGCAGTCTGAGATTATGTTTGCTTACCATTCCAGTATTATTATAATATGTTTTGATAAAAAGAAATTCGCTGGAAATAAAGATAGCCTTGAAAATAAACAAGAATTGTTAATATTAACGAAAACATTAAGAGAAATAAACCAAAATGAATATTTCTCACCACAGATATTCTGACTGCTGTACCGGTAAAAGAAGTGGAGCAATGTACTGTTTTAGATTACTTTCTGCCATTTTTAAAAAAAACCCACCAGAACAACAGTTGACGTTTAGAAGGTTTTGACGTCTGATTTGTAAACAACCTTAATCCTGTAAACTTAATTAATTTGACGTCATGAAATTAATCATCTTTAAATAGACAACATATAAAAACTCTTTTCTGATCGTACTCACATACTACGTTAAATCCGATAACTACAAAACCTTTACGTTTACAGGCGATTGTATACAATATTACAGGCTATAGGAAGCACAGGGTTAGATACTGATATAGACGGGTCATCCATGGACTTCCTTAGGTTTTTGTTATTTTGATTATATCAACAGTGTAAAAGGATATGATACTTCCCCGGTTTTAATTCAAACAACTCGTCATTATAGGAATTTCATTTATATTTCACGTGTCGTTAAAAACGGAAAAACGGTTAATCTTTCGGAACGATTTTTTTACTTAATTACGGTATAATTTAGCTTTAGTCCGCACTACCTCGCCACGAATTTGATTTGAAATCCACTGACAAAAAAACAAATGGAAAATACTAACATGTCAACATAATCATAATCCAAACTCGAACTCAATAAAACTAGGGCAAAACATGACCAAAAGAAAGATTTACACGAAGACTCCAGAAAAAGTACAAAGAGAATAAGACCAGATGTTCTGGAAGAGAAAGCGTCTTCTGTTCATCAACGACATCCGCGATGTAAACTTTGGCCAATCAGGTACATGTAAGTAATGTCACGTTCTCAAATGGATAACAAGGTATACAACAACGGAACCAACAGGTAAACTGACGAGCTTCAAACACATCCAGCTTCATATCACACAAGGATGTTTTTATTATATTAGTCTACTGATAATCATACATCATCAAATCTTAGATCAAGATATTTGTTAAAAATCAAATCGATACATTATTGTGATATATGTATGTAAAAGCTTCGAAATTAGATTTTTTTTTAAATCAACACTTTGTATATGACTCATTAAATTAAATATTTTTTTACCATAACTTAGATTCGTTTTCAATGGTGAAAACGCATTTCCTTCAAAAGGAATCTTAATATTTTAACATTTTCTATTTTAACATAAATGAACCGTTAACACAGTCTAATATTGTAAATATATTGTACCAGTATTAGACTATAACAATACCTCCACGTTCAGGAAAAGATCCTCTAGTTTGTTTATCCTATCGATCTGATAGATGGACAGAGCGATGAAAGCTGCGAGGTGAGTGAGGAAGATACAGAAAATGGCGATGAAGACGGTGTGAGAATTTCCGTCTTTCATTTTTTTTAGTGGTTGGTGTGACGCCCTTGGACACGTTCCCGGCCTCTACATGTGTAATCTGTACATTGTCTATGAATGGAATACCGCACTACTGACCTCAGACTACCGTAAATACACTAAACGAAACACCAACGTTACGTCACATATCACCTTCTTAAATCTGCAATAAAACTAGTAAAACTTTAACATCATAAAGTTATTGTCGCAGTATTCATACTATATTCCCAGTTGTGTAAATAAGACGCACGAGCGAATAGCACATTTCGGTTCAAAGGTCGTAACCCCCACGACCCCGCCAAATAGTACATTTTAATACAAAGTACAGTACAAAAACAAAAGACACAGAAGGTAATAGAGGGGGAACTGGTGAAAAGAAGAGGATGCCAAAATTTGAAGCTTGGGGAATTTTTACCTTTTACTATGTACAATTATTAACGTAATGCTCCTCTCTCTCATCACCGACTGTATCCAAAGCTGCAATACCCTTTCAATGTATTATCAGTTTCACAGAAATATAGATAACATATGGACAATCAAATTTTATTCGGAAATAGCATTTCTGAATCCATATTTGACAGTGGAAGGTGCACCTACGTTCTAGTCTTCAAGAGTTACTTCCCTTCGTTTACCTGGTCGATCGATAATGGTGTACCCAGCGCCTTTATGTTAATTGTAACTCTTCTTTGCAGAAGGTGCAATACTGAATGGTGGATCAAAGGGGAAAATATGAACGTTTAGAGAATTCTTCATCAAGTTAAATAATTATTCTTATTGCTGTCTGAACAGAACGCACTCGCAAGGTAAGAGCTTATATGTAAACTTTCTAGCGTGTGCATTGGAAGCAAAATTAGGCATCATTATCCGAGATCTAGAGATACGCCATCTTGACTTCGCTTTTGACGTCATCATCTGATGTCTAGATGTGTGGCCGTTCGGCTTTTGTAGTGACGTCATAATGTTTTTGCCCGGCTGTATTTAATACTGCGTAGCTTTATATAGTCGTTTGAATAGATACAACCGAAGTGAAAGCCATTAATTGTCGGCGGGGAAAACATTTTGGAGATTTATGGAGGGCAACAATACGACTGTACTCGTTACATGTCGGCTGATTCCGTAACATGGTCGCTGTATAAAAAGTTTCCTTTTGACATACTTTGCAACCGTTTTAATCAATTTTTATTAAGAGTTATGAAATAGCAGACCATTAAGAACTGGTATTTTTCTATTCCACGTGTAAATTTAACACCTTTTATAAAGCATGTATCTCGGTCTGTAATATTACACGAGATCTGATGATTCTCCGCAGTATATACGGTAGCGTTTATCTTTCACGAAGATAAGACTACATGATGTCACGTGGTCCTTACATTCACCACAATAATCGCGTCAGACAATGGAGTGTGATCTACTATTGATAATATACAATAATGATCTATTGATGAGGTCGATACCTGGTTTATAAACCTAACAAAGGCCGAGGTTGCTCTTTTTTCAGTTTGATAAAATCGAAATTATAATGTTATAATAGTTTCATTTTGAAATGATCGTTTTATTTTCAGTTGATGAAATGAATTTTTCTTTAAGAAGAGTTCTTCCTTTTTGTAATAGACATTCCTTACAGACTTTAATGCTGTTGACGTACTGTGTGTGGTGTTATTCGATCCCATGTCATCGAGAGTACCGGATTTGTCGTCATGAGTAACAACGGCAAATCGGACGTATGTCAGTTCTGTTGTTGTCAAGCAGTGTCAAGATCGACAAAGCGTTTTCCATGACGTCGTCGATTAATTTTTAGAAGTACACAGTCAAACGGACAACACGTGGTACAAACTAACATTTTATAATGAATTTTAGTATCATTACAAGAACAGGCACATTGGATCTGTCACATATTCCACATTCCGCTATCATTCCAAAAGGCACAATGGGTTTGTATCTTAAGCCATCTGTACCACATCCTGTAATCATTAGAAAAGACACAAAGGGCATGTATCATCATTCACCTGTTCCACATCCCACGATCATTACAAAAGGCACAATGGGCTTGCATCTTAAGCCATCTGTACCACGTCCTGTAATCATTAGAAAAGACACAAAGGGCGTGTATCATCAGTCACCTATTCCACATCCCACGATCATTACAAAAGGCACCATGGACATCTTAAGCGATTTGCTCCACATCTTATGAAGAGAAGTCCCAGTCTGTAGAGCTCATTCTATCAAACTCCATGTTTATCTGAAAGTAAATAACCAGTCTACAGATATGAACGACGATTATTCAATAGAAATCAATGATTCATATCAACAAAATCTTGAAAGTCACCCCCACCCCCGTGTAAACTTAAACAAACAGTGTATGTAGAAGAAAATCTTATCTCTCAAATCTTTGTATCACGAATCAACTTTATCCATGCCAAATAAGTATAATGAAATATCTACTGATATTAAACATTTTTTAAAGATGGCCCCTTCACTGTATTATACTGATCTCCCAGAGTTACTGCCCTTCACTGTACTATACTGATCTCCCAGAGTTACTGCCCTTCACTGTACTGTATAAAGGATATTTAATAGTGTCTTCAGTAATAACAAATCGCATTCGTGAAAGATACCAAAATATTAGTCACACTAGTTAAATATATTTGTTATTGCTGAAGACACTTTTAAATATTCTGTTTATTACATTTTCATCGTAAAAATAAACAAAAACAATGGCAAACTTACGATAACTATAAAATGGGTAAGTTGACCATGCTTTTTCCAGACACTACTCACTCATTATACAACGATGTTGTGCGCGGCAAAAAATAGTCCATTTTACGAAAATTAGTAAAATATACAGACTCATAAATAAATCATAATGAATGTTTATTTGTGTTTGGACATGGATTTTGTAATTTATTCATGTCACTTATACACAATAAAATGGTTTAAACGTTAACTGAAAAAATAAAAAACGATGTTTGATAAATTCTTCAGCGCATGAAAAAGATTTGTATCGGGCTCTCTGATTGGTCAATCCTCAAAGTGATATTTTTCAAATATATAAAAAAGTGATATTTTTCACTAGTGAAAAATCTAACTTTTATCAGTTTGAGATATCCTTATATTTCACTGCTAAAAATATAATAAACTGATCTCCCAGAGTTACTGCCCTTTGTTTCACTGTCAGATGGTACAGTGATCAGCTGTAAGAGCCGAGAATGACACTCACTAAACAGTTTTATTTCATTATGTAATGAAACGATTAAAAACACGGTGTATATGTATAACGCGTGCAATTACGAGCTTTGATAAGAATTTTCCCAAAAAAAAAATTATATAGGATAACCTCCCTGCTTGTTACCCTTGTAAATATCGGCTTCAATATACAATACATCTACAGATATCTTCTCAATGTCTCTTCAGCTCCATCAGTTGAGTGTGAGACTTATCAACGAGAGGTCCAGGGTTCGAATTCTGGCGGAGGCATTGAGATTAATTATGACCAATGTATACATGTTTGTTATAGTTGAACTCATGATAATAGCCGAAATCATATTTATCAGTCTCGTTCTGCAGTGTTAAGTCTTCGTTTACTTGGAAATCTCTTCTGTTTTACTATAACAAGACAACTGTTTAACGGTTCAAAGTTTTGTTACAGTTTGTTATATCGTTTTTTTCTTGATATAGATCCAAAAATATAATATTGACGCAAAATGCACATGCTAAGGGAGGTAATTCTTCTATACTTGCACTGACACCATATATCACAAACGCGGTGACAAATTAGAACTCTCGTTGCTTGGCAACGTTAGTGTCTTCCAGTCATCCCCTCAGCTTCTCAGCAGTTGTGGAAAAAACACTATTGTAGAAAATCAGAGAGACGCTCTACTGTTGTAGAAAAATACAAAATTTCGAAAGATTGTACAAAAGACACACGTATACAGTTTGATACAGTAGTGTCAAATAATAAATTAAACTGCATCAAAACGGTTGTTTTGTCCTTCTAATACTCGTCAGTCATACTTAGGGCCTAAAGTTTGAGACCAAGGAGACGACTGAGGAAAATCCAAGGTCAAATTTAGACGCTGAGATGAATGTGAAAGCGAGGCTATTTAACGAGTCTATGTAGGTATCTACTTGCCGGCGAAATCTCGTCAACATTTTGTACATTTTACATGTGAGCCGTATCGATATTGTTTCTAACAGACAATATGCATGTCCTTTTCCTGACCTCGACTGACCTCTGACCCTGTAGTTTATGCATATCTTCCATTTAACATTTCACATATGCATACTATCAGTTACATTCCGAAGATAGTGCGAATAATGCCTGAAATGACACAAAGTACGATACACTTAATGACACACCGAATAACGCATGTAATGACACGTGGAATGATAAAGGGAATGACACATCGAATGAAACGTGGAATTACGGAAAGAATGACGCACATGAAATATTATATAAAATGACATATTGAATGACGCTCGGAATGGCACATGGAAAGTTACACTAACTGACAGTTCAAATAGGATAAATGACACTTAGCCTCACAAAAGTCTATCAGAGTTACTTCCCTTAGTTTCAGTATTGGTGCCGCTGAGCATGACATATTCCTGGTCAATTGTAGACTAATTGTTAATGTAACAGAGGTCATTATTTATTTGATAACATAGGATTCTAACCCGTGACATCTGGTTTTCTAGTCTAACGCTCAACCGATCGAGCTGAACAGTAGTTCGCTTTAGCCGAGTGTATACATGTATTTCGGCAGTATTTTCCCGGGGTTACAGAAATAATTCTTGTAGTGTCGATGGACAACATCAGACAAATATATATTCACTCCTGTAAACATTACCAAGATTTTATCGTGTTGTTCAATGGAACGTACGTAACATTCGTTATAAATAATTAAAGATTGCACGACATTAAACTGTAGCACAGTAAGTATCAAGTGCAGTATTAGTCATATCTGCGAGAGTTGTTGCCCTTTGTTTCACTCTGCTGGTAGGACATCGATAAGCTTGACAGTTGATCGGGGGCGAGAACAATTACAATACCACACTTTATATCGGGTCGTTTTTGTATTCAACAATCGTTTTTACCCTAACGTAACCAAACTTTGTCTCACAATATCAGCAAATATTGTGTTGATCTGGAAATCTTGTATCTATATATTATGTTTGGATTGGTATTTGTACGTGTGTGTGTACATAAACATTTTTACATGATTATACAGCACCTTTTCTTGAAAAAATCTCTCTGTGGATAGGAAAAAGCGAAAAAACAAAAAACAAACAAATAATAAAAAAAACAGAAAGTAATTAATAGGCCGATGACGCCGACTACTTACTGAGTTTTGTTAACAGAATGTTATATAACGCTATCGCTGTTATAATCAAACGAAAGCGATGTGGACCAGTTCATTGCTTACCTGAAGGAAATAAATAGTTTGGGCTATCCCATTCCTGGTTGACCCGCACGTGAATTGAAGGGAAAGCACGAGATTTACCCGAGACGCACTCTGCAGGACACGGGTATCTTGTACAGAAACAAGTTAAGGTAGGTCTCACATACTTACCCTAATAAGGCTAGGTTTTTAGTTTCTGGCTACACATTATTTTTATAACTTAACAGGTTGTGAAGGACCTTGGAAAACCGTGACTATGCTGATTTTATGAGTCTTCATTGTGTGTTACGACCGAGAACGTCCAATATAAATGTATTAATAATCCCTCCTGTTAATTTATCATAAACATGTTTTGATTATACAGGTTTTGCTTGAAGACTTTATCATATTTTTGGACATCGAACTTTGAAAATGGCGATCATCCTTAAAAAACAAAACCTGTGCTGATAGAGTATCAACAAATGTAGTTGATAAAATACATATGTTGGTCAGTTGATAATGACTATCTCCCCTTATTTTTAAAGATTTACCCGCACACCTGTCTTTAGTCCAGAGGATAGAAATTCAAGGATGATTTTATATCTTTGATATTTGAAATGGTAAGATTTTAGCAATATACACGATAAGCAGGGACTTCTTACTTTTTCTATGGTAAACAACAGGTCGTAAGGCACCTTGTTTTCATGTTATCTGTCTGTACTTCCTTTACTTTAAATCTATTTTATTGTCAAGAAAAAGACAATAAGACCGGGCACACGTTAGTACAATATCATTAACTCTACTGTGATACATATTTCAACTTTACAGAAATATTGGCTCAGCTGGTTAACATGTTTAGCGAACTTTATACAACTCAAAACCAGAGGACAAATGTGTGTCTGGTGTGTGTGAGAGAGAGAGAGAGAGGAGAGAGAGAGAGAGAGATGGGTGGAGGTGAGAATTGTACAAGTAATATGATTATTTCATGAACCAAACTTTCCGCTCATCTTTATAAGTCTGCACATTTCGAAAAACATCAAGACTGCTTTGTTATGTCAACTCAGTGATACCTGATAATAGACGATCTAGGTTAATTTCATGATCCATATTCAAACTTTGAACCAACTCTACACTCTGGTGTCTGTAATTAGGACATTCGGAAAAGAATTGACGGACATTGTCACAAGGAGATCCGCACATACAGACAGGGTTACCAACAATGTTAACTCTAAATAGATAATAACTAAGTGAACTATAGTAATACCTTAATTTTGTAGGAATAATGTTTAGTCTGCTTTCTCCGTATCCAAGGTAACTGGGATAGGATGTCTTTTGATGGTTCTAACTTGTATAGGAAATCACATTTCTAAAACACTTCAGTATAAATGTTGATTTTTTTTTTAGATTTTGCTATGATATCATGTATCCTGTCAATTTTGTCGTATTGGCATATCTGTACATCAAACACATCGCATCTTGATATATAAAATGTTACATTATTAACAGTAGAACTCCTCAGTGTACTGTATTAGACCCTGCTGACCTATAGTTACTGTCGGTCCCTTTTGCTTGACAGGTGTTCTGACCCGAGTGTACTCATACACGTTGTCGTCTTCAAGATTCGCCATATTTCAATGTCGCTAGACAGTGGGATAAGGGAGAGAGACAGAGATGGGGTACAAAGGTCTGGTGTTGTAGACAGTGGGAGAAGGGAGAGAGACAGATGGAGTAGAAAGGTCTGGTGTTGTAGACAGTGGGAGAAGGGAGAGAGACAGAGATGGAGTAGAAAGGTCTGGTGTTGTAGACAGTGGGAGAAGGGAGAGAGACAGAGATGGGGTCGACAGGTCTGGTGTTGTAGACAGTGGGAGAAGGGAGAGAGACAGATGGGGTCGACAGGTCTGGTGTTGTAGACAGTGGGAACAGAGAGACAGGTGGTGTTGTAGACAGGTAAGAAGTTGAGAGACAGATGGGAGAAAGAGACAGAGAGAGAGAGACAGATGGGGTACAGGTCTGGTGTTGTAGACAGTGGGAGAAGGGAGAGAGACAGATGGGGTGTAGAGTTGTGGTGTTTTTTAGAGTGTGTGATTTGAGAGAGAGAGAGATGGGGTTGACAGGTCTGGTGTTGTAGACAGTGGGAGAAGGGAGAGAGACAGATGGGGTAGACAGGTCTGGTGTTGTAGACAGTGGGAGAAGGGAGAGAGACAGAGATGGGGTCGACAGGTCTGGTGTTGTAGACAGTGGGAGAAGGGAGAGAGACAGAGATGGGGTCGACAGGTCTGGTGTTGTAGACAGTGGGAGAAGGGAGAGAGACAGAGATGGGGTCGACAGGTCTGGTGTTGTAGACAGTGGGAGAAGGGAGAGAGACAGACGACACGTGGGAGACAGTGGGAGAAGGGAGAGAGACAGATGGGGTCGACAGGTCTGGTGTTGTAGACAGTGGGAGACGGGCGAGAGAGACAGAGATGGGGTCGACAGGTCTGGTGTTGTAGACAGTGGGAGAAGGGAGAGAGACAGATGGGGTCGACAGGTCTGGTGTTGTAGACAGTGGGAGAAGGGAGAGAGACAGAGATGGGGTAGAAAGGTCTGGTGTTGTAGACAGTGGGAGAAGGGAGAGAGACAGATGGGGTTGACAGGTCTGGTGTTGTAGACAGTGGGAGAAGGGAGAGAGACAGATGGGGTCGACAGGTCTGGTGTTGTAGACAGTGGGAGAAGGGAGAGAGAGAGATGACAGGTCTGGTGTTGTAGAGTGGGAGAAGGGAGAGAGAGAGATGGGGTGGGTGTTGTAGACAGTGGGAGAAGGGAGAGAGACAGAGATGGGGTCTCTGGTGTTGTAGACAGTGGGAGAAGGGAGGGAGACAGAGATGGGGTCGACAGGTCTGGTGTTGTAGACAGTGGGAGAAGGGAGAGAGACAGATGGGGTCGACAGGTCTGGTGTTGTAGACAGTGGGAGAAGGGAGAGAGAGAGACAGAGACAGTGGGGAAGAGACAGAGATGGGGTTGAGGTCTGGTGTTGTAGACAGTGGGAGAAGGGAGAGAGACAGAGATGGGGTTGACAGGTCTGGTGTTGTAGACAGTGGGAGAAGGGAGAGAGACAGAGATGGGGTTGACAGGTCTGGTGTTGTAGACAGTGGGAGAAGGGAGAGAGACAGAGATGGGGTCGACAGGTCTGGTGTTGTAGACAGTGGGAGAAGGGAGAGAGACAGAGATGGGGTTGACAGGTTTGGTGTTGTAGACAGTGGGAGAAGGGAGAGAGACAGAGATGGGGTAGAAAGGTCTGGTGTTGTAGACAGTGGGAGAAGGGAGAGAGACAGATGGGGTAGAAAGGTCTGGTGTTGTAGACAGTGGGAGAAGGGAGAGAGACAGAGATGGGGTAGAAAGGTCTGGTGTTGTAGACAGTGGGAGAAGGGAGAGAGACAGATGGAGTAGAAAGGTCTGGTGTTGTAGACAGTGGGAGAAGGGAGAGAGACAGAGATGGGGTCGACAGGTCTGGTGTTGTAGACAGTGGGAGAAGGGAGAGAGACAGAGATGGGGTAGACAGGTCTGGTGTTGTAGACAGTGGGAGAAGGGAGAGAGACAGAGATGGGGTCGACAGGTCTGGTGTTGTAGACAGTGGGAGAAGGGAGAGAGACAGAGATGGGGTCGACAGGTCTGGTGTTGTAGACAGTGGGAGAAGGGAGAGAGACAGAGATGGGGTAGACAGGTTTGGTGTTGTAGACAGTGGGAGAAGGGAAAGAGACAGATGGGGTTGACAGGTCTGGTGTTGTAGACAGTGGGAGAAGGGAGAGAGACAGAGAGACAGTGGGAGATGGGAGAGAGACAGAGATGGGGTTGACAGGTCTGGTGTTGTAGACAGTGGGAGAAGGGAGAGAGACAGAGATGGGGTTGACAGGTCTGGTGTTGTAGACAGTGGGAGAAGGGAGAGAGACAGAGATGGGGTAGAAAGGTCTGGTGTTGTAGACAGTGGGAGAAGGGAGAGAGACAGAGATGGGGTCGACAGGTCTGGTGTTGTAGACAGTGGGAGAAGGGAGAGAGACAGATGGGGTCGACAGGTCTGGTGTTGTAGACAGTGGGAGAAGGGAGAGAGACAGATGGGGTTGACAGGTTTGGTGTTGTAGACAGTGGGAGAAGGGAGAGAGACAGATGGGGTCGACAGGTCTGGTGTTGTAGACAGTGGGAGAAGGGAGAGAGACAGAGATGGGGTCGACAGGTCTGGTGTTGTAGACAGTGGGAGAAGGGAGAGAGACAGAGATGGGGTTGACAGGTCTGGTGTTGTAGACAGTGGGGGAAGGGAGAGAGACAGAGATCGGGTAGAAAGGTCTGGTGTTGTAGACAGTGGGAGAAGGGAGAGAGACAGATGGGGTTGACAGATGGGGTCGACAGGTCTGGTGTTGTAGACAGTGGGAGAAGGGAGAGAGACAGAGAAGGGGTTGACAGGTCTGGTGTTGTAGACAGTGGGAGAAGGGAGAGAGACAGAGATGGGGTCGACAGGTCTGGTGTTGTAGACAGTGGGAGAAGGGAGAGAGACAGATGGGGTTGACAGGTCTGGTGTTGTAGACAGTGGGAGAAGGGAGAGAGACAGAGATGGGGTAGAAAGGTCTGGTGTTGTAGACAGTGGGAGAAGGGAGAGAGACAGAGATGGGGTTGACAGGTCTGGTGTTGTAGACAGTGGGAGAAGGGAGAGAGACAGATGGGGTCTACAGGTCTGGTGTTGTAGACAGTGGGAGAAGGGAGAGAGACAGATGGGGTCGACAGGTCTGGTGTTGTAGACAGTGGGAGAAGGGAGAGAGACAGAGATGGGGTACAGGTCTGGTGTTGTAGACAGTGGGAGAAGGGAGAGAGACAGAGATGGGGTAGAAAGGTCTAGTGTTGTAGACAGTGGGAGAAGGGAGAGAGACAGATGGGGTCGACAGGTCTGGTGTTGTAGACAGTGGGAGAAGGGAGAGAGACAGGTCTGGTGTTGTAGACAGTGGGAGAAGGGAGAGAGACAGAGATGGGGTAGAAAGGTCTGGTGTTGTAGACAGTGGGAGAAGGGAGAGAGACAGAGATGGGGTAGAAAGGTCTGGTGTTGTAGACAGTGGGAGAAGGGAGAGAGACAGATCGGGTTTTACAGTCATGCCGTTGTCTGGTGTTGTAGACAGTGGGAGAAGGGAGAGGTCGAGTGCCGATAATAATAAATAACAAAACAAGGTAACTTCTTAGGCGAGTAGAATGTGTTAATACTACAAAATATATATCTAGATGTTTTTGAATCACTGAGTCATCAAAAGCCAACTTTCTACTTTTGAATTTTCTCACACGAGATGTGGATGCGTGAAAAAATCCATTTTATTGAAAAAATGTGACATCAAAGGGTTTCTATATTTAGATAAACCATACACAGCCGACTGTACTTACGGACCTATCAAAACTCTATAAAATACATTGTATAATAAAACCTGTATCACACCATGGTTACTGATAGACGATATTATAACGTGTGTTGCGCATTCAACCAAAAAAGTGGTATTACCTCTGTTGAAACTTGGCGCGACGCAATCTTGGTAATTGTCCCCCCCCCCCTTTTCCCCCCACCCCCCACCAAACTCGCGTCCACCAAACCCGTTATACGCATGCGTGAGTTTTATCTCGGAGAGGTCTATAGTCAACATTGTTATACTAAATCACTTTTTTTCTGTAAATCTCTCTTTATTGGCCCAGATAGATGCAAGATTCAAGTCTCTTATGTAGGCCCAACTACACCTAAGTTTGGTTTGTAAGGTCACATATATTCTGCACAAGACTGGTTACAATAATATATTCGAGATATTTTCAAGCTGAAGCACGCAGGGAATCTTAATGTGAGAGAAAACTTGAGTACTGAAGAGAAATACAAAGAAAATTGTATGACAACATATCCCCGCTTGCTTATTCTTGATTTTGAATTCGATGTGAACTTTGAACTTTCTAGGACCGAACTTTGACATGAAAACTTTCCCTCTGTACTATTCTACCTGGGTATTAACCAATGAGCAGTAAGACACCGATATATCTTCATTCTGATACAGATGCTGATGGGGATGGTTACCTGATGATGAAGGACCTCCACGTCTTAATGAAGGTAAGTACGGAAAATCTGTATTATTTAGATCGAACAAAATAATAATCGAATAATTCCGATGATTTTACGGCGTTTGGCCTTGTTAACGACAGAAAGTCATAGACTACACGGGCTGGCAGGAGACATCACCGGCCGCCACAGAACTGTACGAGGTCCATGTGACATTCTTCGAAGTTCTTCATGAGAAAACTGGCGCCACGAAAGGTATATTGAAAACTTACAAAATGGCCTCCCATTAACTCTGTGTTATTCTGAATTGTATTATAAAATATGGTTACACGCTATATAAGAAGAAAGTAATGTCACGTAGTTTTGGCGCTTTATAAACCTTAGATACGTCACTATATTGGAATGATAACTCTCTAACACGTCCCTATATAGTAATGATAATTCTGTAACACGTCCCTATATAGTAATGATAACTAACTAACCCGTCCCTATATAGTAATAATTCTCTGACACGTCACTATATAGTAATGATAACTCTCCCGTCCCTATATAGTAATGATGACTTTCTAACAAGCCCCTATATAGTAATGATCTAACACGTCCCTATATAGTAATGATAACTAACACGTCCCTATATAGTAATGATAACTAACACGTCCCTATATAGTAATGATAACTCTCTAACACGTCCCTATATAGTAATTATAACTCTCCCGTCCCTATATAGTAATGATGACTTTCTAACAAGCCCCTATATAGTAATGATAACTAACACGTCCCTATATAGTAATGATAATTCTCTAACAAGTCCCTATATAGTAATGATAACTAACACGTCCCTATATAGTAATGATAATTCTGTAACACGTCCCTATATAGTAATGATAACTAACTAACCCGTCCCTATATAGTAATAATTCTCTGACACGTCACTATATAGTAATGATAACTCTCCCGTCCCTATATAGTAATGATGACTTTCTAACAAGCCCCTATATAGTAATGATAACTAACACGTCCCTATATAGTAATGATAACTAACACGTCCCTATATAGTAATGATAACTAACACGTCCCTATATAGTAATGATAACTCTCTAACCCGTCCCTATATAGTAATGATAACTCTCTAACACGTCCCTATATAGTAATGATAACTAACACGTCCCTATATAGTAATGATAACTAACACGTCCCTATATAGTAATGATAACTAACACGTCCCTATATAGTAATGATAACTCTCTAACACGTCCCTATATAGTAATTATAACTAACACGTCCCTATATAGTAATGATAACTCTCTAACACGTCCCTATATAGTAATGATGACTTTCTAACACGTCCCTACATAGTAATAATAACTAACCCGTCCCTATATAGTAATGATAACTAACCCGTCCCTATATAGTAATGATAACTCTCTAACCCGTCCCTATATAGTAATGATAACTAACACGTCCCTATATAGTAATGATAACTAACACGTCCCTATATAGTAATGATGACTTTCTAACCCGTCCCTATATAGTAATGATAACTCTCTAACCCGTCCCTGTATGAATGTTTATAGTAGAATCAGAAAGTCTATCTGTACACTGTTTGATCACATAACGAAATTTTAAATAGGCAGGAGTTACATTTTGTGTCTAATTAAATATCTCTATTCAGTTTTTTAATGAGATTTTTTTTTGTAATGATTTGTTACCCTGTTCTGTGTAAAAGTAAATGTCTTTGTTGTTACTTGTTTGTCAGAACATCCCTGAAATCACGCCACAATTTGTTATGTAATACTGTTTATCTACATGAAGTGTTATCAGAACTTTAACCCGCAAGTTTTTTTTTCTGTCTGATCACGATCATTGTCGTTAAATTACTCTACTTTACTAATGAATGGAAATAGCATGGACTTCTGCTTAATTATTGTAGCAGACAAGTTAACATGCCTCGTAAATGTAAGCTGTAGAGTATTATAGAAAGTTGATACCGACCCAACGTCAAAGTTCTGTAACACATGGGAGAGGTGAGAAGTCAAACACTCTGCAGACCATGATAAAACAGGTGCAAACACCTGTGTGACTTTGACAGCAGCAATGCACTGGTGTTTTACATATTTCGTTAGAAAATCTCGGTCGCCGGATATCTGTAATAAATGCATATACACGTGGGTTATCAACACATACGTATTTCGGTGACGCAGACAAGGTCAAACGTCATTCAATAAAACAGTACGTTCTCCTGACACAGTGTCTACATGAAAGCATTGTAGAAATAATGAATGCGTGGAGTGTCGGATCCAAACATGTAATAATGAAAGCTGTTGGTAATGTCTGGCGAGTAAAACTTACCATATTCTCTTAACATACATATCTTAATATATATGTCATAATATATTATTTATGTTGTAAAAACTCCGGATTGTAAGCCGGAATATTTACTATACTGCCTAGGAGAAGAGCTGATTTAAACAACAACAGTCTATTTCTCTGTCCATTTTGATCGTTGATCAAATGTTCCTTATAAATAGATGAATTGTAAAGTTAAATCTTTTACAAATGAATTGAAATATGATTTTTGTAACACTAATATTTTCTTTAACTATCTGTATAATACTGATGGTCATTCCCGATACTATATGCGAGTACAACTGTCTAAGACACGTGACCAGTATCATGACTAGCAACAGAGATCATTACCTACAGTAATTGTGACATGGTGGCCTTGTTCGCTTGGTTCCACCTGCGTCAACATATTTTGTCACGTGCGCCGGCTATGACCTCATTCAGGAGAGTTTTTTGACACGTTATATATATATTTATTTAGAAAAATTTGATTTTATAATGTCTTGCAGGGAATTACAAATTCCACTTGCTAATAATTTATACAATATGTTCCGGAGACGTAGCACTTTAAGTGAGTAATCAATGTTTTAACAGTGTCTTGTAAGCCATTTCTGGCTGAATATCACGTATGATTACATTTTTAGAATATATGCTTTAATTGATTCTTTTAAATCAGAAACTTTTTTATATCGATTGATTATCTATTATTAATTATAATTAATTATTGTAGGTAGCGTTTTGTTACAAAAACCTACATTCTCAACCCTTGGAATGCCAAATTTCACTACTGATGGATGTATCATAAATAATTTTTGCCATGTGTATTGTTTTATTATTTCATATATAACATGTAGCTACAGTATGGATGACCTATTTTAGTATACAATATATATTATAATTTATATATTTCGATATAAAGAGAGCTTGTTAGGTAGGGGCTGTCCCAATCACCTGTTCTCTAGATTACGATCTGTGATAAGTAAATCCCCGCAGCGATGCGGGTGCCCTATATTTGTCCGTCTGTCCGTCTGTCCGTCTGTACTTGTGTGTTTTTGCTTTCCGCACGATATCTTAATAAATGATCGTGATTTCGACACTTTATACTTGGTACATAAGTCCCTCGGTTCGATGTTCGCCAAATTCCGCGCATATTTAATGAGGCTGCTGCAATCTGATTGGCTGAATGTTTTACATGTCTGTCGGTTTCGCTTTCCGCGCGATATCTTGAGAAGCGTGTGTAATGATGGGATTTCGATGAAACATGTTATGATACTTGGTACATAACGTGTGTGTTTGCCAAATTCCGCGCATATTTAATGAGGCTGCTGCAATCTGATTGGCTGAATGTTTTACATGTCTATATATCTACACGTGTGTTTCGATGAAACTTGCTTATGATACTTGGTACACGTGTGTTCGATGTTTGCCGAACACCATTTACTGCTGCAATCTGATTGGCTGAGATGTTAGAATAGGTCACATTTGTTTCTTTAAGATGATACTTGTTATAACCTCACGTGTGTTACCCTGATGTTATAGACCTCATATATCTGTTCTGTATTTTCATTGGATTTTGATGAAAGTTGCTTTCAACACACGTGTGTATATTTCTTATGAAACTATCATAAGGGGTAGGTATTACGTGTTTTAGACAATGTCTAGTTCATGATATTGGATTTACCTGTGTTTAATGTATTGATGGCCTTTTGGCACTATGGTTTTATATTGTGTACTTTACATATGATGTAATTGTGATATATGACACTTTAATAAACAAATTTGTATTGTATATTGTATATAATTTAATTCCCTGGTTAAACCTCCAGATACACTGAGCATAGTCGAATCACAGAAGCAGTATATCATTTACAACTTACAATAGTGAAATGTACATGGTTTTGTTACAAATCACGTACATTTCATAAGCAAAACTGACTCCAGTGTTATTTTCATTACACTGTGTACTTTAATAGTTTGAAGAAAAAAATGTTCAGCTGTCGACACCCCAGTCTGTAAAGAAATCCTGAAGACTGATATTGTAAATCGTGTTGTACTGCTACTTGTGTGTTTTACGTAAGTTATAATTCATCGTGATGACACTTTATTGCGGTTAATCAGACCCGGATTTTGATATAGAACACGCGTGTGTTAGATGTTATAGACCACGCGGGTGTAGGATGATATAGACCACACGTGTGTAAGATGGTATAGACCACACGTGTGTTAGATGTTATAGACCACACGTGTGTTAGATGTTATATACCACACGTGTATTAGATGTTATATACTACACGTGTGTTAGATGTTATAGACCACACGTGTGTTAGATGTTATACACCACACGCGTGTTAGATGTTATAGGTCACATTTTTGTAAGATGTTATAGACCTCACGTGTGTTAGATGTTATAGACCTCACGTGTGTTAGATGTTATAGACCACACATGTTTTATATGTTATAGAACACACGTGTGTTAGATGATATAGACGACACGTGTTTTAGATGTTATAGACACGTTACACGTGACTGTATATGGCCTTTTGGCATCTTTTAATGGTTGTTAAGAAGTGCACTGATGTGCATTAAAATTCATAGTTTAATAACACATAATTGATGACGTATTCGCTGTAATACAAACTTGGTGACGTATACACTTTGAGAATACAAACTTGGTGACGTATACACTTTGAGAATACAAACATGGTGACGTATACACTTTTAGAATACAAACTTGGTGACGTATACACTTTTAGAATACAAACTTGGTAACGTATACACTTTAAGGGTATAAACTTTGTGACGTATTCACTTTTAGAATACAAACTTGGTAACGTATACACTTTAAGGGTATAAACTTGGTGACGTATACACTTTGAGAATACAAACTTGGTGACGTATACACTTTTAGAATACAAACTTGGTAACGTATACACTTTAAGGGTATAAACTTGGTGACGTATACACTTTTAGAATACAAACTTGGTAACGTATACTCTTTAAGGGTAGAAACTTGGTGACGTATACACTTTGAGAATACTTTGTTACATGTATGAAGAACAAGACAATGGTTGACCTTTCGTCGCGAAAGGAAACGAAAGGTAAAAATTATTACACTTTCAAGGAACTACATGAATACTTGGCCAAAATGAAAATGTTCACTGATCATTATTTTTTTCTCTAATCTAATTTAGACCGAATTGAGCTCAGTGATTGGATGGCGCTATGGGAGCATATGCTACCCGGATGTATGGGAATGCATAATTTCCCTATCTGGCTCCGCCTACTTCCGAAGTCACTGTTCCGGGTGATGGACACAAATGATGACGGGTATCTGTACACTGAAGAGATCCGGAAGTTTTACGAGTCGTTTGTGAAGATTCCTCCACAGGAAGCTGGTGATCTGGCAGAACAGGCATTCAACGAAATGACAGATGTGAGTTCTAACCCATTTCCGGTTCTATGAAGTGACCATGCATACCCACTTGCATGCTATTCTTTCAATTTTTATTCCAAATTTCACGCAAGACTGAAATTTCAATTTTGTGTGCGTGCGTGCTTGTGTGTGTGATGTGAGGGTGCGTATATGTGTGAGTGTGCGTGTGTGTGTGTGGGTGTGGGTGTGGGTGTGGGTGTGAGTGTGAGTGAGTGTGTGTGTGTGTGTGTGTGTGGGTGTGAGTGTGAGTGAGTGTGTGTGTGTGTGTGTGTGTGTGTGTGTGTGTGTGTGTGTGTGTGTGTGTGTGTGTGTGTGTGTGTGTGTGTGTGACCGCAAACCTATATGTGTGAGTGTGCCTGTGTGTGTGTGGGTGTGGGTGTGAAAACCAGTGTGAGTGTGTGTGTGTGTGTGTGTGTGTGTAATAGGTTACGTGTGTGCGCGTGCATGTATGTTAGAGTTTATATATGTGTGTGTGTGTGTGTGTGTGTGTGTGTGTGTGTGTGTGTGTGTGTGTGTGTGTGTGTGTGTGTGTGTGTGTGTGTGTGTGTGTGTGTGATGTCTTTTCCCAAAAGTAAAACTATTTTGTTGTGTTGCAGTTTGTGTTTTTAATGACTGCAAACCTATACAAATTTTTGCCATCATGACCTATCCTTTGAATAAGGAATGTTCAAATTAAAACCAGTGTACGTTATTTTGGTAAGTTTTCTGCTTTACATTCTTGTTATTTCTGGGCCACCGAAAGACGACGCCATAATTGAAGTCACACCGAAAATTCCCGTTAGAATCCCGCATGCCATTTGTTGTTACATTCCATTAAATCAATATATATCTATATTGATCAGATATCAGTGACATTCGATTTAGACACAAACCACAGAGTGTCAAGAGTATTTTAAACCTTATGTCTTTTCCCAAAAGTAAAACTATTTTGTTGTGTTGCAGTTTGGACAGTATCCCTTAACACTGGAAAGTTATGAACAAATTTTTGCCAATTTCCTTTTGGGAAGGACAAAATACGGGCCAGGTCGACATATATTTGGTTGTTTCAAGCATTCTGCTAAAGGGTATACTCTTATTTCTGGGCCACCGAAAGACGACGCCATAATTGAAGTCACACCGAAAATTCCCGTTAGAATCCCGCATGCCATTAGAACTCCGATGCGAACTTTCCGGAGGGAATAGTACTGAAAGTCACGTGATATCTACATTGTCATTGAGAGAATGACAAGGCAGCATTTAACTATCAACATTAATTTCGAGAATAAAGAACAACAGGAAATACGTGTCTTATAAAAACAAATCTCTAACACAGATACCTATATACTGATTAACACTGTACTGACTACGTGTCTTATACAGAATATCACTGATTAACACTTTACTGACTACGTGTCTTATACAGAATATCACTGATTAACACTGTACTGACTACGTGTCTTATACAGAATATCACTGATTAACACTGTACTGACTACGTGTCTTATACAGAATATCACTGATTAACACTGTACTGACTACGTGTCTTATACAGAATATCACTGATTAACACTGTACTGACTACGTGTCTTATACAGAATATCACTGATTAACACTGTACTGACTACGTGTCTTATACAGAATATCACTGATTAACACTGTACTGACTACGTGTCTTATACAGAATATCACTGATTAACACTGTACTGACTACGTGTCTTATACAGAATATCACTGATTAACACTTTACTGACTACGTGTCTTATACAGAATATCACTGATTAACACTGTACTGACTACGTGTCTTATACAGAATATCACTGATTAACACTGTACTGACTACGTGTCTTATACAGAATATCACTGATTAACACTTTACTGACTACGTGTCTTATACAGAATATCACTGATTAACACTGTACTGACTACGTGTCTTATACAGAATATCACTGATTAACACTGTACTGACTACGTGTCTTATACAGAATATCACTGATTAACACTGTACTGTCTACGTGTCTTATACAGAATATCACTGATTAACACTGTACTGACTACGTGTCTTATACAGAATATCACTGATTAACACTGTACTGACTACGTGTCTTATACAGAATATCACTGATTAAGACTTTACTGACTTTTCTTTTTCACATTTGACGAGAAATCAATCTATATCGTTATTGGTATAATACAATTTATATCTTGGTAAGGGAAATCACATAGATTGTAGTCATATTTCATTACATACTCATATATCTTAAGGATTACCCTCGTCAATCTTGCTCCAAATCCATTTTAGAAAATACACAGTATGGTTAGGTCTAGAATGAGATACATATGTTGTAGACCTATGTACTAGAATTTTGTTGTGTTGTCCCATTGTGATCAGTCGGTTCACAATGTTGTCAAATATTGTCACAAGTTAGTCTAGAAAATATCTCAGCTGGAAATCTTAATGTAGTTTATAAATGTGACTTGAAAAAAGTTGGAAGTTTTAAAATGACAAGATGTGGCTCTTTCCATTCAACATGTGGAAATGTGAAAACCGATGATGTTCTGTTGTGATCCTGGTTGATGAGGAAATTGTTCATCCTGATGAAATCAAGTGTACAGGTGCAGTACACGCTATACTGTAAAATTGTATATTTGGTGTTCAAATCTCGTGCATTTCAAGTTCGAGGATAGATAGTTCTCGAGAAATCTGTCTTTATATTTATGTTAGTGGTCCATAGAGTCGTGGACATTTGCATTATTAAGAATGCCTACAAATTTAACGAAAATAAATCCACCGCGAAAATTTGTTAATTTGCAGAATTTGCAATAATGTGTTCTTTGATATTCAGCGTCAAAAACGAATTTACAGTAGTGTTTCATTACCTCGTTCTAAGTACCACGTGACCGATGAAGAGGTCTGGGTTGTTATCATCTTGTTAAGTCTGATATCATTTTGTAATAAACTATAAACTATCCCCAGGAAATTTGTGTCAGTTATTTTGACAAACAATTGAACAAAACAGAAAGCACGACGTGACAATATACAATGGTTGGGTTTCAATCCTAATTTTAATTTTGAGGATCAAAACGATGATTTTCATGACACCACTCTTTTTCACCAGACGCGAAACACATTGGAAGTGATAGAACAAAAACCTTTAATACTCTGTGTAAAACCGTTCCATGATAATTCTTTAAGAACTGAGAAATAAAACAACAAAAAATAAACCCAAAATAAAAACAATAATAAAAACAATGAAAAAATCCTATACTGACAGATACACTGGAACATAAAAAATGACGGGTAGAGGGAGGGTAGCGGGTAGCTGTCTCCACTTTTTGGTCAGTCCTATGTACCGGGTAGCTGTCTCCATTTTTTGGTCAGTCCTACTATGTACCGGGTAGCTGTCTACACTTTTTGGTCAGTCCTACTATGTACCGGGTAGCTGTCTACACTTTTTGGTCAGTCCTATGTACCGGGTAGCTGTCTCCACTTTTTGGTCAGTCCTACTATGTACCGGGTAGCTGTCTCCAATTTTTGGTCAGTCCTACTATGTACCGGGTAGCTGTCTCCACTTTTTGGTCAGTCCTATGTACCGGGTAGCTGTCTCCACCTTTTGGTCAGTCCTATGTACCGGGTAGCTGTCTCCAATTTTTGGTCAGTCCTACTATGTACCGGGTAGCTGTCTCCACTTTTTGGTCAGTCCTACTATGTACCGGGTAGCTGTCTCCATTTTTTGGTCAGTCCTACTATGTACCGGGTAGCTGTCTCCACCTTTTGGTCAGTCCTTCTATGTACCGGGTAGCTGTCTCCACATTTTGGTCAGTCCTTCTATGTACCGGGTAGCTGTCTCCAATTTTTGGTCAGTCCTACTATGTACCGGGTAGCTGTCTCCACTTTTTGGTCAGTCCTACTATGTACCGGGTAGCTGTCTCCACTTTTTGGTCAGTCCTACTATGTACCGGGTAGCTGTCTCCACTTTTTGGTCAGTCCTACTATGTACCGGGTAGCTGTCTCCACTTTTTGGTCAGTCCTACTATGTACCGGGTAGCTGTCTCCACTTTTTGTTCAGTCCTATGTACCGGGTAGCTGTCTCCACTTTTTGGTCAGTCCTACTATGTACCGGGTAGCTGTCTCCACTTTTTATTCTGAAATGCGAATATGGCCTACCACTATGACCTCGTTACCACCAGTATAATTAATATAGTACAAGAAAATAGAAGAACTCAAAACGAGATCTTGTCAATTACGTTGATGAACATTATTGGGAAATTTATGGTCGTCTTATTGGGAAATATTTTCTTTTCTTTTTGTGATTTGAAGTTGGACGTGTTTAATGCTCTTTAGTTTGTCTATTTGTTCCGTTGTTGTAAACCCTGTTCTTTTTCTTA
Source organism: Ylistrum balloti (assembly GCF_031769215.1). Classification (NCBI taxonomy): domain Eukaryota; kingdom Metazoa; phylum Mollusca; class Bivalvia; order Pectinida; family Pectinidae; genus Ylistrum; species Ylistrum balloti. Next base: position 160,535 of record NW_026782657.1, on the reverse strand, counting down.
AGAACCTGGCATTACTTATTTGGATTGACCGCAATTTATGTAGCGGATGTCGTCGATGAAGCAGAAGACGTTTACTCTTCCGGAACACCTGATCTTATGGGTTTTATACATGTTATTGTCCTGAAGCTGTTCTGGTTAGGCGATCATTATCTGGCGTTAATTCCATAATACAGATTTCTAATCAATATTCTCCTACATTTCAAATAATTAACTCACTTATTACTAGGTCGTTAAAGGCTATTGTTTTCATTAATCAGTATCGCATGTTTAGATCACGTAATACCCTTGTTACATAATCCTGTTGTCTATAGACGAGGTATGACATGCTAACGTGTTCTGATTGTACACTGTACAGACGTCCTACTACGTTATTTTTTGTCCCGAGCTCGGCTACCTCAAGGACGTGGACGTTTAGTGCCGGTCCGTCAATCAATACAGATAAGCAGGTCACGGACATAACTTACAAACAACACCTCCGAGCAAGGCGCTGACCAGTCCTTGACCAGGAGTGAAACAGAACGTAGGATTCCTATACAGTGCAAAAAACGACATTATGCTAATTGGAACTCCAGTTGTACGTAAGTAATTCATAAATAAAACATGTTTCACTGTAGTTCGTGCTGTGGTCGTTGACGGTGTAACTGTCTGCAGTGGTAATGGCCAATTCGCTTTCTGGTACATGTTTGTTTTGTGTTTACTAACAGTCCGAAATCTACAACAAGGTTGGTATGGACACACGCGTGTAAACTAACGAACAGTGGTTTGTAAGATTTAAATTCAGGCATGTAATTAGCATTGCTTATTATGAATTATTTTAATAGATGTTTAAAATGTAGTCATTTTCACTCGCTGTGTTGTAGTAAATATGTTGCTTTCTATGTTGTAGTAAACATGTTGTTTTCTGTGTTGTAGTAAACATGATGCTTTCTGTGTTGTAGTAAACATGATGCTTTCTGTGTTGTTTTCTGTGTTGTAGTAAACATGTTGTTTTCTGTGTTGTAGTAAACATGTTGCTTTCTGTGTTGTAGTAAACATGTTGCTTTCTGTGTTGTTTTCTGTGTTGTAGTAAACATGTTGCTTTCTGTGTTGTAGTAAACATGTTGCTTTCTGTGTTGTAGTAAACATGTTGCTTTCTGTGTTGTAGTAAACATGTTGCTTTCTGTGTTGTAGTAAACATGTTGTTTTCTGTGTTGTAGTAAACATGTTGCTTTCTGTGTTGTAGTAAACATGTTGCTTTCTGTGTTGTTTTCTGTGTTGTAGTAAACATGTTGCTTCCTGTGTTGTTTTCTGTGTTGTAGTAAACATGTTGCTTCCTGTGTTGTTTTCTGTGTTGTAGTAAACATGTTCTGTGTTTTTCCTTGCAGTCGTCATTGATTATAATTGTGTCAGCCTTACAATTTCTTTTTTTATTTTTTATTTATTTTCAAACACTATATTTCGCTGTTGTTGTAGTTCTTGTTGTTATTTTCCATGCTGTCCTCAGAAACCAGGACAGCTGCTCAATATTTTCGAATTTCTCTACTTTTAAATATATAATTCCACACTGGCGACACCAGGCATTAGCCACTGAGTACACTACTTAATTCTGATTGGGATTCCTTACTAGATTTGTGTTAAGCACTTACGTGCTGTGTCTGTAATTTCTCTGTATAATTTGCATTATGTTACATAACTATCTTTACCAATAAGCTATCTGTCTTCTGTGTCTTATCGCGTGTTGTCCGTCAATCAAATTACTTATCATGAATGTCGCTCATTCCAGCTATAGGTTAAAAGTCAATCTTTCACATTAAAAAAAAGTAAAAAAAAACAACATCTGTAACCCTATCACTGGGGTCTGAGAAGACAGACGGAAACGTAAGTACAGAATTACTTATAAATCAATAACAGAGTACTGGGTAACAGAGTACTGGGTAACATACTGATTGTTGTTTACAGAGAGAGGCACGGCTGTGTTATCACCGTTCCAAAGGGAAAAGCTTGAGTACTACTTCAAATTTTTTGGTAAGTATGGGTAGACATGGTATTTATCTGATAAAATTGCCGACGTAATCAGTTGTAAACAACAGGAAAATAAATCTACTGTAAACAAGCTAGTTATATTACTGTAGCGGTTCGGCTGAACTTTTGACCCCTAAGTGTGTAAATAAAAACACAAAGTCGAGAGTTTGGAGAACAATATCCTTAGTGGTCGAGGACCAATGAATCTTAAAACAGATCAATTTTGTAACGAGAAAGTAACAACGAGAATACAAATTTATATATATAGATATATATGGAATGCTACACATTGTGGTCCGCGATATATATATATGGAATGCTACACATTGTGGTCCGCGATGTGGATATGCGAACAATAACACTGAGAGTCGGGGTTGATGAAAAGCTGTGGTACAAAACATGTGGCTGTGTATAGGACAGGACTAAAGTATTGTGTGTGTGTGTGTGTTCTATTTATAGTGGAGTATGAGTAGCAGTGGTGTAACTCAAATTTCAGACAGTGCAGCCTATGGTCAGTGGACTGACAATGACCCTGACACTCTGTACGGTAGACCGCTTTCGACTCTCAACTATACATATATCTGTTACAATGGCGCCAAAGAAGGGACACGGGAAGTTATTGACAAAAATACAAAGTCTTGCTCCGAACTCTGGGAGGTCGTCTTTTCCCCGGGGTTAGGTGAAGGGGAGATAACTCTATAAATACTACAGCCTCAACATTTTACTGGGCTTGAGATAACTTGTCTATGCTCGAACGGTAGAGTGTTGCACTAGTATGCAAGAGGTCCCTGGTCCGATCATAACATGTATTACTTTAATATAGGGACTCTACATAATTGACCTTTTAATTAACCAGAATTGCACGTGCCATCCATCCATCCATTCATCCATCCATCCGCCCATCCATCCATCTATCCAGTTTTATTTTTCCATCCATCCATCCATCCATCAATCCAGCCGTCCATCCATCTCTCCCTCCATCCATCCCTCCATCCATCCATCCATTCATCCATCCATCCGTCCATCCATCCATCCATCCAGTTTTATTTTTCCATCCGTCCATCCATCCATCCATCCATCCATCCATTTTTACTTTACATGGTTTAATTTGTAAACTTACAAACTATTCGAGTTGATGGGGAGGTCTTAACGGAGTTCGAGATCTCCAGTACTCGAAATAACTGCATCTTATCAAATTTCGTTTCATTTTATGACAGATGTCGATGGCGATGGGTACCTGATGAAAAAAGACCTTACTCTCTTATTCCAGGTAGGTTATACAGTAACAAAAAACCCAGGGATAAAGTTGTACCTCTGAGGTCGATTTATACAGGTAAAGATAAACAGCTTCTGTCGACAGTTGGAGTTCGCAGGCCTGGAACAGCAATCATCCTCTACACTGCTATGTCCTGAAGACAATCTACAACAACACAGTGATGTTTGGAAAGATTGTACAAAACATTGTTTGTTTCCTGGGTTTATCGTCCCATGAACAATTATAGTCATTTTGAGGTTCGGGTCTTCCCGTAGTAGCTGATGGCCACTGATGGGTATCAGAGGCCAGGCGAATTCTATAACATATAACGAGGTTAAAGGGCTGACTAGATGACAACACACACGTCAGTAAAGACATTTCTATTGCTAAAACACAAACCGACACGAGAAGGGAGTGTCGAACCACACATAAGGGATCAGAACCTGAGGTTACATACAAACTGGGGTATTCCTATCCCCCATCTGTATAATCCACAGGTATCTCTGTATCATTGTAGAACGAGACATTCAGCCAGGAATATATAAATCCGTACAGACAGAATGTAAATATGTGAGATGTATAAACCCTATCAGGGAAATCATACACAAAGTATTGAATACTATTTGGTTGTGGATCTACCGATCTACTAACATCACATTCTGTTGGTTAAATCAATCTGTATGTCTACAATAGTTAAAACCACGACAAGAAGTATTATGATCAGTTTCTAAGACCTAAAACTTCGCCAGTAGAACCATAAATACCATCAGTCTGTCTGTTAATTGATTTCTGTACATGAGGCAGAAATGATTCTATCATTGTTAACACAATTAAAACGTGTTTATCGGTGAAGAAGTCGGTGATAGGAATCGCACCGTGCGGTTTGTAACAAAATCTTAAAGCAGGTGGTATTTTTCAATGAACTACAATTTTTCTTCATTTATATAATTAGGCTAAACGTACTCAGTACGCATAGCCTATTGCGACGGCCTTTCAGACAAAATTTACCGATCCTTGCCTTCTCATTGGCTGAAATATCGAAAAGAGTTAGAGCCCTCTAGCGGCAATTTTCTGCGTAAATAATGCCGCGACTTTTCAAATCGCTATTTTAAAAGCATCCAAAATTAGTTTGATAAATTTTGAACAATATATTTTACGAAATTCTCGACATGACGTAAGCGCACAGAACACTGTACGTGCGAGTTGGCGCCATAAGAAGCTAGTCTGGTGGCTTGGTTTGAATTATCAACTTACAGCACTTATAAACAAACAAAACTTACAAACAGAACATCAATTTTGTTTTAATCCTTGTCGTTGTGGCAAGATCGTCTTAATATATAACATCATTTTATCTCATTAGACGTCACAAACTTGGACTGTTCGTCCTACGCGCACACCCGCCGATATGACACTTTCATGACTTTCACACCCACCGCCATGACACTTTTTCAAGTTTTTGAAGATAAAAAGTGATGTTGACTTTGTTATAACTTATATATTTTGTCTTTTAGTTTTATTTGATGAAGGTTGATTGTGCTGATTTCTCTATGTTTGTTAATGTGTATCAGAGTTCCTTGAAATGAAAATATTCCTTCAAACAAAGCGCGTAAAAAAAACCCAAAATATTCATGTTTATAATTATCAATTAACTAAAACGAAATATTTCCATAACATATTTATTCATTTAGCGTGTCGTGGTGACATTATCTAATGCATTGGAGATCAGAAATAGTAGTAGCTATATTGAAAATATTGTAAATTTTGTATATATAGGGAAGTCTGGTTTAATCTCATAAATCTATGTCTTTATAGACATAATTACTGGAAGAAAAGTCTTACCATGATACTTCAAGGAAGATAGTCATTTAGTGTAATTACTTACACTTTTATCTATCTGAAATGCTGTGTACACCTTATCTACTTTCCTCAACTACAAATATAATTATAATAAGTAAGGACTATTACTTTGCAATACATTCAAAATAAAGAAGTAGGTATAAAGTCCTTTCGATTTGTTTAAATCCTCATATTGATAGGATAGTAATTGCATCATCTTGGGTATTTCAAAGGTTTTATTTAGTCAACTTCACCATAGAGTTATTTATCATTTGGCTTGTTGACGATAAATATATCGTTGTGTGTATTTTGTGGTTTTTTTTTTTTTTTTTTACCTATTTTGATGTATTTATTGTCGTCAAATTTGAAAGAAGAATTAAAGAAGATATAAAATCGCTTAAAATTAAGAAAAATAGCCTCTGGTTCTCTTATTTTAGTAATTTTTGCATTCCAAAGTGTATGAGTATGGTGAAAGTAATATAGCTTAGCGGTTATTTGTGAATACGTTTAGCCTCTCAGTACTTTCAGTACTTTGATTTTGAAGTTACTGTCAATTTTACCTCTAAAAATCCTCTTCCTCTGAAAGTATTGAAAACAGTTTTCCTGAAAAGAAACCCCGCATTTAGAGACAATTGTCATAAAGTCCCGTGTTATATAGACAGTCAAGTAAAATACAAAATCCGAACTTAAAATTGATCTTATGAAAATTCGATACAGCGATATTGAATCAGTAACAGGCAATGGCTTTGTTGTGTATGGTTTACACATAAACACTTGAGGATATACACACAAGGATTTGTTAAAACTCGCTGGTGAAAGGCCGTCAACGGCTGTGACCTACTAACCTGGTCAGTGTTATTTAACAGACTTGGACGGAGTGTCGACTGACCAACACAAAAATACCGGTGAAGGTCGGTTATAGCTGTGTAAACAAGAGTCGTAGAATTCCTAATGAAACACAAGGGAATTGAGACCTATTAGTACAATGTACAGGTACGATGTTGGCTGGTAGCTTACACTATCCTACCAGTCTTATCAATAAGTAAAATTCTTAATCGTTTGGTGCTCGGTACAAAACAAAAAGTGATTTTCTTTTTGACAATTGTTTCTGTCTGTGGTTTGTACTAGAAGCCTGAGTTTAACGTTTTCTATTGGAATAACTACATTTTTAATCTGTTCCAAGTCTACTTAATCGATTTTCTGGTTGACAATATCTTCCTGTAGATAAATAGAACTGTGCCCATCGTCTTTTCTTTCTTTTTTGGAGCTTAACGTCCTTGTTCCGGTTATAACCGAGTCTAGGACACATGTGCCCATCGCTTGACCGACATTTGTTTTAAGTGGAGGCTAAAATAATCACAGACCTTATCATAACAAGTCATTAAATCCATACAAATCCCTTCGGGTCATTTTAGGTATAATGGTGAGGTCTCTAAATGTCTAAAAGTCTAGGACACGATAGAAATCTTTTATATCAGTCGTGTACATCAATGTTATTTCCTACCATTAAACAATGTGGTGATATAAATACAAGACATTTAAGATTAACATCAACTAAAAGACGTGATGTTTATAAGTAATGTACACTAAAGTCATGACGTTTATAAGTAACAAACACTAAACACATGACGTTTATAAGTAACAAACGCTAAAGACATGACGTTTATAAGTAACATACACTTAAGACATGACGTTTATAAGTAACAAACGCTAAACACATGACGTTTATAAGTAACAAACGCTAAACACATGACGTTTATAAGTAACAAACGCTAAACACATGACGTTTATAAGTAACAAACGCTAAAGACATGACGTTTATAAGTAACAAACGCTAAAGACATGACGTTTATGAGTAACGTACACTAAAGACATGACATTTATAAGTAATATTCACTGTAATACTTTTCAGTAACGTACACAAAGTTGTGACGTATAAGATAAGTTCACCAATATCCATGAATCGTCCATGAGTAATACACAATAAAAATTATTTCTGTTTTATCAACATACGACTCAAATTGTTTCATTCCTTACAGAAAATAATAGAGTATACTGGATGGGAGGAGCGGTCGGCGGCGGCTGTAGAACTCTATGAAGTGCATTCTACATTCTTCGAGGTTTTGCACGAAAAAACTGACATCAACTCAGGTAGATACATCTCCTGCATCTTAGCAGGCCTACCGTAAATGTATATATGAAGATGTAAAATCGAGGGATTTCTCTGTTCTCCGAGAAAACGGTAAGGGGAGGTAACCTAACTTTGTTAACATTAGAGTCATAATTTTCATGCACCGTCCGCCTGGTAATGCACAACTCACATCGGTCATGTTACACGTTATCAATGTTATACCGTGGTAAGTATTTGTCTTTGTCCTGACAGAAGCTGCCGAATATGTTAATTAGACATCTGTGTAATTCGATTTTCAGAATTGATTGGTGTTGATGCTTGGATGTCGTTATGGGAACATATGATACCCGGATGTATGGGAATGCATAATTTCCCAATATGGCTCCGGCTATTACCGAGGTCACTGTTCCGGGTCATGGATACGAAAGAAGATGGTCATTTGGATGCGCTAGAAATCCGGGAGTTTTATGAGTCGTTTGTAAAGATACCAGCAGACGAAGCCGGCGGACTGGCCAACAGAGCATTCAACGAGATGACAGACGTGAGTAGATCAGGTTTTTATTCGTACCAGGATTTATCTTATAAACTTTATTACGTCCAACTAATAAACTCTTGAATGAGTAAACAGCTGAAAATCCGGGCAATTTTGTGGACTACGCTTTTTTGATAGTTTATATTATTAAGATTTCACTGAAATTTTAAAAGTAAAACTGCTGAGTTTTTCTTCTGATATCATGACTATGCTTTTCTCTATAACTACGGTGACTTATATTTGTATGTATTAAATACCTGTTAAGATTTAAGCAAGTCACGTGACAAAAACTCCTTGATATCTGAATTAGGTCGATATACACTTCATATCCATTTTAATTTAAAAAAAAAACATTAAAAACGTTAATAAGACTGATAACTATGATGAAAGAATAGCATGTGGCAGCAGTGTATTGGTTGTATATAAGACACACACAAGCGAATAGCATATTTTATCGCAAATTTAGAATTAGATGCTGTTTAGCTAAATATTAAATTTAACTGTACCATACAGCTGCTGCATCCTTCTAGAACTCGTTAGTGACAAGGATGGTAGGGCTGAATTATGAAGCCTTGGAGGCGACTGAGGAAATCCAAAGAGGTCAAAGAAGAACAGTGTCGAGGATATGTGTATTTTCTGAACCGTAAAACTATATTTGTTTTCTATCTTATCATCAGTATGAATTGATGTGTTACAGCATGGACGTTATCCGCTGACTTTAGAGGGATACGAGCAAATCTTTGCCAACTTCCTGTTGGGACGAACAAAATACGGGCCAGGCCGATACATCTTCGGCTGCTTCGAGCATTCTGCTGACGACCAGTCTAGTCTTATTTCCGGTCCACCAAAAGAAGACGCTGTCACTGCAGTCGCTACAAAGTTCCCGCGCAGATCAAGTGACGCAATCAGAACTCCACTGCGCACGGTCTAGAAAGAGTAATACCGGAAGTTACAGTTAAATGTACATAACAGGATTGATTTAGTACCTAATCATTCCCCTACGGAGAGTTTACGTCGTTGATAACAGGCAGAAATGGTAGGGTGATGTGTGTGCTTGTATGTTACTCAATTAACTAATTTCGTGTCAATTCCAGTTGGATTCGACCCCGACATACACTCATTTCATCAACAATCATTTATGAACAATGAAATTGTATATCCATCAATAATTCTTTTGACCAATAATGTGCCTAGGTTACATTAATGTTGGGGATAATTAATAAGTTTCTATATTTTTAAAGTGTGACTTTAGAATGTTTTACATTAACGATACACAATGCCATGAACTACTGTTAAATATGTATGGAAGGTGAAAGAAATCATAAATAATACGGAAGGCATGCCATCTTTTATTCAAATTATTTAAGAAAATGAAGATACGAAGAAGTTGACGTATATCAATAGCTGAACACTTGGGCATTGATATTTTAAAAAAAATGAACGCATATCGTAAATTCATATCCATTTTGTCAGTTGAAAATATGTTATGACAAAGCTATCCTCACTCCTACCATAGGCCCTAGCTGCCCAAAGCTTGATCAGAGTGCAAACTGGGCAAGTCGGAACATTCTATATCATTTAACAGCCGTCGATTTTTTGAAAACAAATTGATAACTTTGAATGGAATATCTTTGTGTTTCCATTGACCTCTGGGGCCTGAAGTGGTCGGTATTAGTCTTACCTGATTAACAAACATCCTGACACACCTTCATTATCACGAAGTCGTATTAAATGTCATACATTGGTTATGGGATGTATATCGGTAATGTATATTGTATATACTGTGTAAGGGGAGAGAGGGGGTAGGGAGAGACCATTTATATTGTGCCTCCCGTCCCATGATTGATGAATTAATAAAGCTTAAAGATCATTGAGTTTTTCGGTAACATTTTCATTGCTGACACTTTGTGTTATATTTACCTTAGTTGTGATGTTCACATCACAAAATTGTTATAGTATTGTTCTGCATAATATAATTTTTACAGACGTATTACTACACAAATGATTGTGTTCTCTGCAGCTCAGTTTAACCTTATTCCTCCAAAACGTTGTCGAAAATCATTGATATATGCAGAAATTGTTCCACGATGCTGAAAAAAGTTTGTTTCACAATGTACCTTAAATGTTATAAATAATGAAGAAACGTTGATTTGTTTTGTCATGAATCTTTTATATAAAAATAGAAATAAAAATGTTGATTATATCTGATACCTTCTTATTCGGAGTTATTTTTACTTACCTACATATTTGTTACAGGGCACGAATGTGGCGGGAAAACATTTTTTTAAAAGTTATGGTTCAAATTTCCGCGACGTCCAAGAACTATTTACCTCTCTATCAAAATATCCTTCTTCAGTATCTCTTTCGTCCTCGATAACAACGTGATTTAGAACGACTATGAAATTTACAGCCATTACTATATCTTAGATTTGACATTTTACCTTGTTAAACACATCCTTCCGAATGACTTCCGGTTATATAAGAGTTATGTCCCTTCGCAGTGTTATTAACACGGATCTTGTGAACACGAGAGTTTGAGAAAATATTAACCTATGTTGATGAAACTTAGTATGCAGTCTTATGTCAAAAATATCTCGGAGGATTTAGATTAGGAAACGGTTCAGTCACAGAGGCGGCTTGCACACCGTAACTGGTTCTGTGAACCTGAAGGATTTCACAATAATTAGACTCGCGCGGGCAGGATTAAAGTCGTCTCCGTGTTTTATTAGCCCACCATCATCAGATGGTGGGGTATTCAAATCGCCCCGCCGTCCGTGGTCCGTGGTCCGTCCGTCCATCCGTCTGTAAACAATTCTTGTTACCGCTATTTCTGGAAAAGTACTGGATGGATCTTTCTCAAATTTCATATGCAGGTTCCCCTTGGTCCCTAGTTGTGCATTGTACCTTTTTTTTGTTACTGCTATTTCTTGGAAAGTACTGGACTGATTCATTGTACCTTTTTTGGATTCAAGATGGCTGACAGGTGGCCATCTTGTATTTTGAATGTAAAAGTTTGTTGCTGCTATTTCTTGGAAAGTACTGGATGGATCTTTCTCAAATTTCATAAGCAGGTTCCCTTTGGTTCCAAGTTGTGCATTGTACCTTTTGGGACTGATCCGAAATCAAGATGGCTGACAGGCAGCCATCTTGGATTGTGAGAGTGAAATCTTGTTACTGCTGTATCTGAGGAAGTATTGGATGGATCCTTCTGATATTTCATAGATATTGGTTTCCCTTGGTCCCTAGTTGTGCATTGTACCTTTTTTGGACTGATTTGAAATCAAGGTGGCCCACAGGCAGCCATCTTGGATGTCGACAGTAATACAGCACAAGCATATTGTCCATTATCCACCTGTAACTGACTGCTATCTAATAATACTTTGGGATCTTTTTCAAATGATATTTGCTAATAGGTGCTTAATAAAAATATCTTGTGCCATCATTGAGTACATTCAATGAAGACCAGTTCATGAACATTTACAACACCTGTAACAAACAAATCTTCAAGAACTGAAAACAGATCCTCAAATGGTGGGCGCAAAGATCCCTCTGGGATCTCTTGTTATCTCTTCCAATACGAGAATGCCATGTGTGTAAATATGTAACATCACTGAATTATATATCATATATTTGATTTGGCCATTATATTCAAACTTTCGATCAAACGTTGGAAAAAAAGACCCTGAATATATATGAAGTCATGTCCGTAGGTCATGGTGACACAGCGATCGTTCATCGTCCTTCGTCGTGCGATCATTTTTTTCTTGTGAACACGATTACTTGAGTAAATATGAACAGATCTGGATGAAACTTTTTATGCAATCTCATTTTAGTACGATCTCGGATAGGTACGACAATAGGACCATTTTCATGGTAATTTGCAGAGTTTTGGCCCTTTAAATCGTAATTACTTTTTTGACTTTGTGAACACGATAACTTTAGTAAATATGATCAGATCTTGGTGAAACTAGGTATGTAGTCTTATTACGATAAGATCTTATCGGCTGTTTAAAATGAGACTTATTCGAACATCATTTTTGGAGTTATGGCCCTTTGCTGTGCTCTTTTCATGGAACTTTTGAAAAAAATATGAACAGATGTTGGTGAAGCTTAGTATGCAACCTTATATCAATACGCTCTTCGTAACTCAAGTTTGGTTGAGATTTGTCACGTGACCGTCTAAGTCAATGGGCCTCCTGTTTTCTACAGAGTAACTTCAACATGTCTTATTGCATCACATTATTCCAGTTCTATCTTCTCGTTTGATACTTTGTATAACACATAGGCCTCTTCAATGCAAAAACAAGGACACAGCTACTCCGAGGGTCATTTGTTCCGTGTAACAGCCAAGGATCAAATGTTCCGTGTAACAGCCACGGGTCAGTTATTCCGTGTAACAGCCGAGGGTCAGTTATTCCGTGTAACAGCCAAGGGTCAGTTTTCCGTGTAACAGCCGAACGTCAGCTGTTCCGTGTAACAGCCGAGGGTCAGTTGTTACGTGTAACAGCCGAGGGTCAGCTGTTCCGTGTAACAGCCGAGGGTCAGCTGTTACGTGTAACAGCCGAGGGTCAGTTGTTACGTGTAACAGCCGAGGGTCAGTTATTTCGTGTAACAGCCGAGGGTCAGTTGTTCCGTGTAACAGCCAAGGGTCAGTTATTCCGTGTAACAGCCGAGGGTCAGTTGTTCCGTGTAACAGCCGAGGGTCAGTTGTTCCGTGTAACAGCCGAGGGTCAGTTTTCCGTGTAACAGCCGAACGTCAGCTGTTCCGTGTAACAGCCGAGGGTCAGTTGTTACGTGTAACAGCCGAGGGTCAGCTGTTCCGTGTAACAGCCGAGGGTCAGCTGTTACGTGTAACAGCCGAGGGTCAGTTGTTACGTCTAACAGCCGAGGGTCAGTTATTTCGTGTAACAGCCGAGGGTCAGTTGTTCCGTGTAACAGCCAAGGGTCAGTTATTCCGTGTAACAGCCGAGGGTCATTTGTTCCGTGTAACAGCCAAGGGTCAGTTTTCCGTGTAACAGCCGAGCGTCAGCTGTTCCGTGTAACAGCCGAGGGTCATTTGTTCCGTGTAACAGCCAAGGGTCAGTTTTCCGTGTAACAGCCGAGCGTCAGCTGTTCCGTGTAACAGCCGAGGGTCATTTGTTCCGTGTAACAGCCGAAGGTCATTTGTTCCGTGTAACAGCCGAGGGTCAGTTGTTCCGTGTAACAGCCGAGGGTCAGTTGTTCCGTGTAACAGCCGAGGGTCATTTGTTCGTGTAACAGCCGAGTGTCAGCTGTTCCGTCTAAAGGACAGTGTTAAAAGTGACTGACGCATGCTAGCGTTTCATTATGACCCAGTTATAACAGGGAACTGAATCGGTGGGAGGGATTTTTTCTATGGAAAACTGATACCACTATTTTTATAATTCATAAATATATTAAATTTAAACCAGCACAACAAACTGCCAACTTTCTCGCTACACCAAACGTACGTGATTGAACAGTTATGGTCATTTCTTTCCCTTTTTATTTCCTCTTCAAAACCACCCAGCCCTGTGACATAAAACATTTTGAGAAACACTCCTCAGGCAGTCTACAGCTTTGTTATTGATATAGGAACTGTCTTGTTATAACTATCAAAATCATACTTCAGACTTCAAGTTCGTGTTTATTACAACGCATTCCATTGTCTTTTCATATTATTAAACCCTTTCCAAAAATTTTACATGCTATAAAACTTTGGAGAAAGATGGTAACGAATATCTTACATGTATTTGACACAATAGGCTCTCCACATTATGATTGTGTTTAATTGGCAGTCAGACTTTTCCACTCTTTCTTTCGGCAATAAACAATTGTTTTTTATAGAAGGATATTTAAATTCTGACCTAGAGTTCTTGAAAAATATATACTACAGGTAATAGCACGAGGCTCAGTTTACGTACATATTCCCACGTAGAACATATCGATTATGTAACGTTATGGTTACAGCAATGGGACAATCCTACTCCTTAGCAGATATTTATTAGGGTTGTCTAGTATATAAAACCTTTGAATAGTGTTGAAATTAACTCGGTGTAAACCTGCAGAAGAGTCTGAAAGCACAGGTATGTATCTCCATAACATTTGAAAAAAATCGTAATGCCTGAATATTGTTGTTTTAGGCAGTTATTGCTCAATATAGTAGAAGAAGAAAATTTACATATTAAGAAAGTTAGATTCAATACCACTGTTGCTATACGTTCCAATACATTTCGCTAATTTTAAAGTATGTTGTCATTATTTTTGTTTTATTTTCATTGCATTCACGGATCCATTCTTCACCCACGAATTATTAAAACCACATATTGACAATCTGACATCTCACAGCGTATCTTGAGCTCTGTTGATCCAGAAAAGTAAGTGCCTATAACATAAGGTTTTTTTTCTGGTTTGAAATTCTCACAAAAAAAATTAGTTATTTTTAAAGAAATGATTATTTCCTAAAAAAGTTGAAAACGAGAATCGGAAGAGATTAAATGTGAGACATTAGTTAGGATCCGTGTTATATGACCGTAAATGGTTTGTAAATAAGGGAAAAAATATATAAATAAATAAATAAATAAAAAAGGTGTTTCACATTAGTTTACATATTCAGTATAAATAACTTGTTTATGTTCTACTTCTCGTTTTCTGTCCCAATTTTACCTCTTCATTTCCATCAAACTTCTATATTTGTAGTGTTAGCAAGGCATTTATCGTTGCTATAATTTGCTGTTGTCACGTGATGTTTGTAAAAGTTTATATGGATATCCATTGTGGAAAGAACTAATTTTGTTTGAAAACAATGAAATAAGTTTAAATCAAAATTTATGGCTTCACAAAACCCAGAAATGTCAAAACTGAACTTTTTCATAGTTGCATAGCGCTTATATAGATTATTGCTTAACTTTGAACTATTATCGGACGACTAAGTCCCTCACGTTTCTAGTGGAAATATTTTCATAGAACTAACAACGGTGTCTTATCTCCTAGTTATTTTAAAGGTGCATATTACAACACCGGAACAATGACCGAGATGTTTACAATACGAACAGGTAAATACCAACTTTTCTCTTCCGCTGTACAGATAACATTTTTCATTAAACATGGACAACGAAACATCAAAATAAGGACTTGACAGCAACAGTTTTAACAGATAACGTATGGTAAGATATTAAGATTAAGAAATAAATCCAACATGGGGATTAATGTTATTGATGTCAAGTAAAGGTAAAGTTTCTGCAAAATACACACAAATCAAAAGCACCTTTTAATCCTTTAGAGTTAAATACAGTAGAACAAAACAATTAACCTACATCATACAGCTGTTTCGTCCTTCTAGGGCGCGTTAGTGATGTTACATCATACAGCTGTTTCGTCCTTCTAGGGCGCGTTAGTGATGTTACATCATACAGCTGTTTCGTCCTTCTAGGGCGCGTCAGTGATGCTACATCATAGTTATTTCGTTCTTCTAGGACTCGTCAGTGATGATACATCATACCGCTGTTTCACCCTTCTAGGGCGCGTTAGTGATGCTACATCATACAGCTGTTTCGTCCTTCTAGGACTCGTCAGTGATGATACATCATACAGCTGTTTCGCCCTTCTATGGCGCGTTAGTGATGATACATCATACAGCTGTTTCGTCCTTCTAGGACTCGTCATGATGCTATATCATACAGCTGTTTCGTCCTTCTAAGACTCGTCAGTGTTGTTACATCATACAGCTTTTTCGTCCTTCTAGGACTCGTTAGTAATGCTACATCATACAGCTGTTTCGTCCTTCTAGGACTCGTCAGTGATGCTACATCACACAGCTGTTTCGTCCTTCTAGGACTCGTCAGTGATGTTACATCATACAGCTGTTTCGTCCTTCTAGGACTCGTCAGTGATGTTACATCATACAGCTGTTTCGTCCTTTAGGACTCGTCAGTGATGCTACATCATACAGTTGATGCTACATCACACAGCTGTTTCGTCCTTTAAGGACTCGTCAGTGATGCCAAGGGCCTAACTTTTGAATCCTAGGCGACTGATCGAAAGAAAAGCCCAATAATAAAAACGGAATTATGTAGAACAATCGAAACATTCGACACGGCTGATAATTTGACATATCCGGTCGTTAACCCGAGGTGCAGATGAAAGATCTAGCAGTTTCCAGGGCTGACTACCGACGAAGTAAGCCAGTGACAGCTAAACTATCGGGAGTGAGAGAAGTGTTTACGTTATGCACTGTGATGTCATCAGCTTTCATATATACGTATATAGAAATTAAATGGGTTTTCATTCCATATGAGATTTCACGAAACAAGTGTTCGAAGCCTTTTTTGCCAGCCTTGTCGAGTAAAAATGAAAACCCGGAGACGAGTTTCATTACCATATCTCATAAAGTCAAGTTTAAGATACATCTGATCAAACAAAGTTGTTTGACAGGTTTTAAAGTGAAAATAAGGACGACAAATTATTTAGAATTGATACTGTGACGTCATTTCCAATATTACAATATCAGGATAGATTTTAAACTGGCACGGCCAATGGAAATCGCCCCAGAGTATATTACCCTAGTGACATATACACAGTACATTACATGTTTGAATTCACCAGACAACGGGCTTATAATATAATAAAAGTGAATTAACTGTACAGAAATTCTGAGTTGGAATTTTCTCGGTGTTTCTCGATCTATGAAAAACTAGTCTTTTTGATAAACATAAACATTTCTCAGCCTATGATGGATCAACACTGACTCAGTTTGTTATTTACAGACTTTGAGTTACCAGGGCCATAAAGTAAGTGTGTGTAATTCTGATTTCAAGTGTTTATGTTTTTGGATCTTTATACGACCTTATGAATGGTGAAAGCGAAATTCGGGAATTAATTAACATGTTCTGTATTTAAAAAACAATATATTTTATCATAGATTTTCTATGATGAAATTGATTTTTGAAAGTTTCGTATGTAAACTATGACCAGCTACTATCAATGATATTATTTTTCGACCTTTTCCGTGTCCGTGGGGCTGGGTTGATTTATCAGATGTTATAAGGTTATCATTCCAGGTATTAAGAGTTCGTCAAGTTTCTACCTGTATACCACGCCGTGAGTAATACCTAACAGTGTTACTAGGTGATCTCTAGTTCTTTGTTTGAAGAAAATACTTTAATTCACTTATTAGATTTGATATTATATATGATCAACTAAATCAATAGGTAAACTATATAAAACAATTCTATACCAGGAAGATTACAAGAAGCCTAGTGCAGATCTCGGAATGACCTTGACAAGGTCGAAGGATATTTCATATATTAGCAATTCCTATCTCGCAGGCCTGCCATAGTGTCATAGTGTCTGATTCCAAGAACTAGGCCTACTTAAACGAACTTTAACATGAGAAATGTGTTTAGAAAAACTAAAAGAAAATCCAAAATAAAAATCTGTAGGCATCTTCTCATCTTAACAAAAACAACAAACAACACGCCAACACCATCGTAATCTCTATTCTGATAAAACTATGGCGAACTATGAACAAAAGAAATATTTACACGGAGATTCCTGAAAACATTGATGGTAGTGGTTATTCATTTGTGAAGGTTACGATTCCGAAATAAATTTCTTAATGTTTCCAGACAATTCCATAGTGTAATCTAGATCATTCATAGTGTAGACAAGATAATTCGAAGTGTACACTAGATAATCCGGAGTGTACACTAGATAATCCGGCGTGTACACTAGATAATCCGTAGTGTACACTAAATAATCCGGAGTGTACACTAGATAATCCGGAGTGTACACTAGGTTATTCGGGTAGAACACTAAATAATCCGTAGTGTACACTAGATAATCCGGAGTGTACACTAGATAATCCGGAGTGTACACTAGATAACCCGGATTGTACACTAGATAATCCGGAGTGTACACTAGATAATCCGTAATGTACACTAAATAATCCGGAGTGTACACTAGATAATTCGGAGTGTTCACTACTTATCCCGGTGTATAACCTAGATAATCGATAATTTACTCAAGATATCTCGGGGTGTACAGTAGATAATCATGAGTATAATATAGAAATTTTGTAATGTAATCCAGTTAATTACTAGTTCATTTTATTTTGCGAATTAATTGCACAATGATTTCGTTTTTGGTTCAGCGCAGTTTCCACTGACGAGTCCTAGAAGGACGAAACAGTTGTATGATGTAACATCACTGACGCGTCCTAGAAAGACGAAACAGCTGTATGATGTAGCATCACTGACGAGTCCTAGAAGGACGAAACAGCTGTATGATGTAGCATCACTGACGAGTCCTAGAAGGACGAAATAGTTGCATGATGTAGCATCACTGACAAGTCCTAGAAGGACGAAACATCTGTATGATGTAACATCACTGACGAGTCCTAGAAAGACGAAACAGCTGTATGATGTAGCATCACTGACGAGTCCTAGAAGGACAAAACAGCTGTATGATGTAGCATCACTGACGAGTCCTAGAAGGACGAAATAGTTGCATGATGTAGCATCACTGACAAGTCCTAGAAGGACGAAACAGCTGTATGATATCACTGACATTACGAAACAGCTCTTTGATGTAACCTCACTGACGACTCCTAGAAGGACGAAACAGCTGTATGATGTAGCATCACTGACGAGTGCTAGAAAGACGAAACAGCTGTATGATATAACATCACTGACGAGTCCTAGATGGACGAAACAGCTGTATGATATGACATTACTGACGAGTCCTAGAAGGACGAAACAGTTGTATGATGTAGCATCACTGACGAGTCCTAGAAGGACGAAATAGCTGTATGATATGACATTACTGACGAATCCTAGAAGGACGAAACAGCTGTATGATTCAGTTTACTTCATTGTTGGCTCTACTGTATCAAATTTGTTTTCAATCGTGTTTCTTTTGTAAAATCATCGGAAATTAAAAAAATTTAGTTTTAATCCATTTATGTCTCTATGAAAATGGAATGTGTATATCTTTCCCCTACAAAAGCTGTTGTTTATTCGACAATACCAACATAATCAACTACTCTGGTGTTAATTACTAATCTTAATATTCAATGTTGCGAAGTCCCGGCGTTGTAATTTTTCCTCTTTTTTCTCTCTCTTTTTCGGAAAAATGAGAGAAATCAAAATCGAAGCAAAACCTGCGTGATATTACAACTTTACCTGATTGTGTCTTGTTTCTATTGAGCTTTGTACAGAAAGTTTTTATGTTGCTTTGTCAGAAATGGAGAAACTTCAAGCTGCTATTGAGAGAAAGAATGTTCAGAAAACTCTAGATATCCTCCATAACAACGCCTCATCGAACATATTTAGATCTAACTTAACGCATCATTATTGTTCGTATGAGGAGAGAGGGAAACCTGTAAGGACGACTGACGATACGATTCTTCATCTTGCAGCAGCGCATCTAGACGAGTCTCAAAACGTTATCATACAAGAGTTGGTTAAACTGTCACCCGAGCTGCTGGAACGTCGTAAACAAAATGGCCACCAAGGGCAAACCCCCTTGCATATCCTTATAGTTAGAAATCAAAACGAAACACTAAGAAAAATAAAGGATTTGTTGTCCTCTGATCTGACAGTTGGAGATACTGTAAGAAATAACATATTCAACCCCAAGGTAACAGGTGCACTTTTCTCCAAGACTGTCATGGAGGGAGAACTACCCTATATAGTAGCAGCTCTTACTTTAGACACAAAAACTGCCAGATTAGTGATCGAGATGACAGGTCAGCATATAAAGGCACAGAATGGCAAGGGAAATACGGTGTACCACTGTCTAGTGGAGCATGCAGCCAGACACCCGAATAAGATACCGGAAGTAACAGCCATGTGGGATTTTCTTTCCTCTTTCGGAGGCGAAAATGCAGCTGATTTGAACGATCTCCATAGAAAATCTGCGTTGGCGCCAAAATACGCTTTTAAGTTATCAAACCATGAGAATATGCGACCATTACAGCTAGCCGCCAAGCACGGTGTCCCACAACTATTCAACGTGATACTGGATCATGAAAAGATCCCTAACGTCAAGGACAAACTTTTTGACTCATATCTTTATGACATATCAGTCATCGATACAGTCACTCATTTCAAAGTCCAAAGAAAAAAGAAAGTTGAAATGAACCACAGCAAACCTAATAAAGTGGGACCGTGTGATGATACACTTTCCCTGAACCCAGCAGCTCCAAGCATTGAAGAAGTTGGGAGAGAAATCGAAAAAGAAAAGTTTCAGTACAGCCAGAGTGTGTTAGAGATGGTCTGTAATGCGAAGATTGCCAGGAACAATAGTTCTGTCTTCGACATTATAAAACAACCTCCGATGAAGAAGCTGATTGATCTGAAGTGGAAGACATATCGGACACAGTTCTTTCTCTGGATGTTTTATCACGCTGTCGTCATGGTCTGGTACAGTATATATGCTATACAATGGGCCTCGGTAACTTTCCCTTCCAACTCTACCCAGTCTGCAATCACGAACGTCCAGAGAGCCTTTGTGAGCTTCAGTTCCATCTCACTCATTTTAACCGTGGGTGTACCTTATTTCGCTTGTACCGTTTTACTAATTGTGGCAAGATGTCTACGCCCTAACACCCTTCAATACCTAAAAACGGATATAGAATACATTGTATTGTTGTTTCTGTTCTCATTTTGCCTTCTTGTAGATGGAGCACTGTACCACATCAACCAGAAGCATGATTCCTATTTTCTTCTTATCTCTAATCTCTCTGGATGGTGGTTTTGCATTTTCTATTGTCGTGCTTTCAGATCGGTAAGTTTCTACGTTGCAATGATACAGAAAGTAATTTTTGGAGATCTGCTTCGGTTCGGATTATTTATCCTTTTGTCTCTGGTTTCCTTCACTATTGCTTTCCAAGTCTTGTTCCAAGGCATCGGAGTTCCAACTGCTTACGGCAGTGAAGACACAACCGAATCGATTCAAGTTTTCGCTGGAACACTGCTCACTAACACCCGACTAATGTTTGGTCTTGTCGATATTGAGGTTCTTTACCAGGCTAGGGAGCCCGTGTTGGCCTATATTGTCTACATGGTGTACGTAACCATGACATACCTAGTTCTTTTGAATTCTTTGATAGCAATGATTTCGGAAACGTGTGCCAAAGTGCGCGAAAACGATATCGCATTTTTCCATACTCAACGACTTTCTGTGATACTATTTTTAGAAGAAATATCCTATCCCTTTTGGCGTTTGAGTGAAACGTTTATCCCAAATATTCCATTTGAAACACGGCCTGTAAAACGAAACGGGGTCGTTCTGTATCATAGCTATTTCTTAAAAATGACTGACAAACAATCTGAAAATGAACAAGTTGACGAAACTCCTAACGCTTTCAATCAGCCCGTCCAACAAACAGAATCCGTTACTGTAAACATACAACAGCCTTTCTATGAGGAATACATTGACAACGAAAATAAAAAAGTGTCTGTACTCAAATGGGGCAATGGACAATCACAGAAAATCGCCCGAAACTAAACCTGTATACAAGGGTGGGTTTCTTCCCCGAAGTCTCAATTTTTAGTGGTTTTTACCAAATGTTTTAAAAGAGATGTATTTTTCTTGTGAGTCATAACTTGGTTATGATTCTCTGAGTAAATTTTATATTCAAATTACAGTTTACTACATCACAAGAATATACCGACATAAAAATAAAAACAAAAGAAAGATTTACTGATATCTAGGTCAAATCCAGGTCATGTCACATTCTGAATAAGATAAAAAAAAAATAAAAATATAAATAAATAAAGATGCAATTGAAGTGAATGTGCTGAGTTCATACTTATTGATGGATCTTTCGTTGAGTGGGTATTGAAGTCAAAAACGGATCTTCTGGCCTCCTTGCAGCATGTGGAAACTCTAATGTGAAGTTATTTTAATCATTAGAAAATACTTAACATGAACGAAATTCATTCTCTCCATATGTCAATTCTATATCACAATTTCGTTATGATTCTCTGTTGACAGATGAACATTAACACTTTTTTTCATCACAAACTTGACTTACTGTGAACTGGGTAAGGAATGCTGCTTCATACGTCTGGGTAAATACAGTTATGTAATCAGCAATACAATAATAGAAATCAACGAATTGAACAGTTATATTGCTGCTCTTTTCTGATAATGTTAAAAATCCACCGAAGTATTGTTTTTTATTTCAGTCATATAAATCAATAATCTGTTAATTCTAGTACGGTATGTCTTAAAATAGAACATTGTATGATAATAGAATAGAACATTGTATGATAATAGAATAGAACATTGTATGATAATAAAATAGAACGTTGAACATTGTATGATAATAAAATAGAACATTGAACATTGTATGATAATAAAATAGAACATTGTATGATAATAGAATAGAACATTGTATGATAATAAAATAGAACATTGAACATTGTATGATAATAAAATAGAACATTGTATGATAATAGAATAGAACATTGTATGATAATAGAATAGAACATTGTATGATAATAAAATAGAACATTGAACATTGTATGATAATAAAATAGAACATTGTATGATAATAGAATAGAACATTGTATGATAATAGTTCAGAACATTGTGTGATAAAACAAAACATTGTATTTTAAAATCGTAGGCTATATTTTAATGATACATTGAGAGCTGAAATATATTTTTTTGTATTTATTTAGATAAAACATTTTTGATGAAATATTATACATAATGTTAAATTATACGATTTTTTACAAAGGGTGCATAATAACACTCTGTATTTACGATAGTTAATTGCTTGTTAAGGTAGAAAAGAGACTTTTTTGAAATTGTACATTTTAAAGTCTAGTACACTAAATGACGAAAATGTAAAAGTATAAAAATGCACTGTGTATTGAAACATTAGTTACATTAAGTTATTATGAGGACTCCGAAGCTTTGATTTAATAAGCTATTTGTTGGTGAAATAACTTTTCCCATGGTATACAATAATATCTAGCTTCAGTTAGGCAATATCGTTCTTCCTCGATACACCAGATCCAGGGGTTACTTTTGCTGTCTGCACTCCTGGAACATTTCATGGCAAGCGAAGTAATTGGACTGGTCTTGAGCGGCCTTCAGGAGAAAAAACGGACCAGACTGATACATTCCTTTCAAGATTCCGAAGAGCCAGTTCAAAAACCATTTACGACCCCGAGATTCGTTTTATGTTCGTCAACGGATCAAACTAGTTATCTTAGTCTATCCACTTCGTATCGCACATGGAACCTTCAATTTTGCCATGAAACTTTCCAAGTGTTTGGACTTAAGCTTCGGAAAATCGAAAATGAATATCATTATCCATGATATCTATACTGATTGTACTGCTTGTAATATGTCAATGTCTAAAGTTTTCAAATGTTCTACACTCGATAAAAATAGATATTTAGCACAGGTCATATAATAGGACACCTTACCGCTAACATGTGTATATGCAAATTTCTGTTTACTAACAAAATAATATACTCTCTTTACCAAGAATGTTTTTTAAATCTACGTAACATTTATAGTTTTATAATATTTTACTGACAAAGCTTGCTGACTATATGTGGCTATATGTATATATTTTGAGTTTTAAAATTTAAAATCACTGGTGATGATACAGGACAATAAAATCACATTGATCTATATTGAGTATGTTTTTTTTTGTAAATTATAAATCATCTTAAACATGTTGTATTCTCAAAATAAGCGAAAGGGATTGGGCATAAATAACAAGACCATTATTAACTCCCTTTTCTATTGATATATATATATATATATATATACACATATTAAAATATATAAAGCATAATTAAATGCTATTTATAGAACATTGTATATATTGTCTTTTATATTGAGAGAGAGAGAGAGAGAGACGGGCGAGAGAGACAGCTTTGTATCCATGTGTACAATTACAGTATATTAACACTTAGCACTTATGATTTACACACATGCGCTCATAATGTTTATATCAACGTAAGTGATTAATACTTGAAATTAGGCACTAAACAAAAAATGAAATCTTTGATCTGTCCGACGTACAGAGACAATACAAGGAGCAATGGTAAAATGGAGAATTATTATTGTTAACGAACGCACAGAAACTTACCATACAACTCCAAGAGGCACACTGTCAAAAAAATCGTTGTTTTGAAACATGAGGATGCAGAGGATTTTTTGCTGGTTAAGCATACTTGAGTAAGTTTGCCTACCATCAACGTCCCCAGTGAATGGTCCTCTTTTTGAATTGTTTATGGTCGAGGGTTAGCGCGAACGCAGACCCCCACACTTAAAAATAGCGTACCCGAGTAATCCGCATTTGGGATTATCGCAGGGTTCAGCCCGACCGGAGTGCAATGGAAGGGCCTCGACCTGGGGGAACCGCCTTGCTGATCACGGTATCCCCTGTACCAGGTAAGTATGAGTTGTTACTGTAAAAGAGAATATATAAACTAAATGTAAAATTTTACAGACAAGGTATTTAAAAATTACCATATGGAAAGAGAAAAATGTGTATAACTTAAATAAACTGCAATACCATCTTAAATGCTTTCATAAAAATAGTACCATTATTATATTGTATAATATGATGTAAATAATCCATTACTTTATTACATAAAAAGTATCTTATTTGACCAATTTTATCTCAGTTACATGTTTTGAAACAGGGGAAGTAACTCTAGGAATTTTGTTGCCACTGACAAAGCAAATGGAGACAACCTGTTAAGAAACAAAGAACATGTCGGTGTGTTCTGCTGTCTTAGATATCTATTTTATATCCGTACTATTGTGACAGTGTGTTATTTATGCTTTTTAATTTTACCTAAGTACTAGGGCATGTTTTGACAATGTCAGAAATGCATATTTTATATCTATTGACATGGGTCAGGTTGTTAACTTTATATGTATTTTTAATAGGTAACATGTCTATATGTCTGACATGGGTCAGATATTTATAATGATTTATTTTTAGTTATAGATGCTAGGTAAGTATGTCTTGTGATGTAAATTGTACTCACTATTACCTGTATGAATCCCATATATGGTAAATACATGTACATGCACAAGTTTGACCTATGACAGCCACTGACCTGTCCAGTGAACCGACATTGACGATTTTGATTGGCTAGATTCCATCATGAGAGGGAAAGTAAGCTTGATTTGAACATCGGTATTCAGTTCTTTGTTGTAGAACAGATTTAGATTCCCAAGGGGAAAGATGTATTATAATTGGTAAGTTATATATTTACTAGTATTTCAGAATATTGTAGTTAATTTATTGTTAAATATATATTACAATAAATTAGTCCTGTAGAATAAATGTATTTTTTGAATATATAGTATATAGTATAATACATGTATCATTTTTCTCTTTGGAAGTTTGGCTATCCCAAGTTTATCTGCAGTGCTACAAAGTGGCCTGATCATATTTTTAATTCTCAATTTGTGTTGTCTCTTGTCATGTTAAACGGTATATGACAAGTATTAAGTAGTTGTATTAATTTTATAGATAATTGGAGAGTGATAGCGGGAGACAGCATAGTGTCAAGTGTGTATATTAGAGAACCTCTATAAACTTCTACACCATATGTAGGGTGAGTTTACTATATAAAAATTATTACGTTGAAATGTATATTCGATGTTAATGAATATGAAATATGGATAGTATATGTATGTTTCAGGAAAGTAAGACAATTTAGTCATAGAAGTATTTTCTGTGTTTTGTATTATTTAATCATATAACAGTACTGTATAAGTAATGTTGATTTAAATAATCTAATTATATTGTAAAGTTGGTAAACAATTTGTATTTGCCATAATTTAGATAATAGAGGAAAAAATAGGTAATTATACAGTGCGAGAGTTATGTCCCCTGATGTTGTGTGTGCAATACTAAGTGTTTGTCTTTGTTTCTTTTTTAGGGTTTTTATGCATTGAATAAATGTTATTAAGAAGAAAACAAGCTTTGGCGTGGTGTTTTCACCCTGTTACACTATTACAACAACAACTATAATAACAATAATAACAATAATAATAGTAATAATAAGATTTAAAACATGCGTAAGTAAATTCAGAGCTAAGAATTACTAACACCTACAAATATTAGTTTTTAGCCAAAATCAGGTAGTTTTCCAACAGCAACTAAGGTTAAATCATTTTATAATTTGACATGAAAGTAATTGCAAAAGTATTGGTTTTCGGAATTGTTGGTATCGGAATTATACAAGGAAAAAACTGTTAAGAACCAAATTTGGGAAAGAAATTTTTGGCCTTTTACGGAATTAAGAAAATAAAAAAAAATGATGTGTAATATCTACATTATCCTTGTAATACTGGATACGGAAAATTAACAGTGTGGTAAGACAAACATAAATATAGATCATTTGAGTCAAAAATAGACACGACTGGATCTGCCGTGTTCCATCAAAATACTTACTTATCAATATGTCATGAATTCATTTGGAAAATGACAACATTGGTTTCGCTTATCATTTTTGTAACTTATCTTTAAAATGTCAAGATACATGTAAAGTAAGATAATATCATATATATTGTATTATGACATCTGTATCAAAATTGTTTATACACGTGAGGGATTTAAATTGCTTTAACATATGAAATACATAATCACTCAACATTGACCTGTAGGGCTTATGTCAATGCTCAAATTGTACCACTTCCTAATTTTGTAATTTGTATTTTAATAATGTCAAAGAAAAATGTTTAGAATCTTATCAAAGTACTTTATCTGTGGTTGGTTTTGAATAGAAATCCCGTCTTTATACATAAATGAAAAAAAAGTACTTTAACATGACCTGGTTGGTTTTGAAAGAAATTGTCCTAATTTTGTAATTTGTATTTTAAAAGAAAAATGTTTAGAATCTTATCAAAGTACTTTATCTGTGGTTGGTTTTGAATAGAAATCCCGTCTTTATACAGATGTCTGGAAATGAAAAAAAAAAGTTAATTTGATCAAATCCCCATCTCACCGCTGAAAAGTCCATGATTCCAGACAACGTATTTATTGCTGTTAGGTCCTATTTCTACATATATAGGCATGGGTTACTTTACACTGAAGTGATTTTAAGTTAAATTAAATTCAGTTTTTTTTTCATCCAATGTACAGTGGGGGAAAATACTAAATGATTTTCAATAGAATATTAACTTGTACAAATAATTCCAATAATTTTTTTATATTTCTCTAGGCAAACTAACTAAACAAGAGAAAACCTCTGAAAAGAACGAGTTCCCAACAGAACAACCAGAATTACTTACGATCATCAAACACGTGCAATGTTTTATATCAAACAAGTTATATTCTGGAAACACTTCTTTCAACAAAAATGTGTGTTTTAATTTTTTTTTTTTCAGTTGATCATCCGGTACAACCATTGCAATTGTATTGTTCATATCTATACTGCAAGAAATAGGTATAGACAAACGTGGAATAAAAAAGGACGTCGAAAAACTGGTATTGACAACAAAATTATGTTTCACACATAAAAATTTAATTTTGTAAATGAAAATATTTCAAATATTTCCTTCTTAAATAGCCTATGCAAGCTACCCTACACATTACAAACCTTCAATCTTCTATATGTCCACTAGAGATCGAATCAAGAACAGGTCTTTAGACTTACTAACCATACACTCTACTGATTGTGCTAAAGAGAAGTTCTCCCTAGCCAAGCAGTATAGCATAAATGTAGATTAAGAGTTATCTCCCTTACATATTACAGCCAAGATATTCGTTACCATTTCCACTGTATGAATAAGAATTTAACATTTAAACAAAAGTGCTACAGACAGCATATGTCTAGTACCATTTGAGTAAAATCAGATAAGTCTGTTCCTTTAATTGAGGGTTTTCTGGGTAAAACCATGTTTACGAAGTCACCATACCTACCTGCATGATTCAAACCTTAGGCAATTCCCTCGGACTTCCAACACTACTCGCCCGAAACAAATTGAACGCACCCCGGAAGTGCTTCCGGTACCTGCGCATGACAGACACCAGTATTCTTTCAAAGCCATAAGCTTAGTACTGACTCTGTGTGGAAGGAGGGTGGGTTCATGCAGGTAGGTATGGTGACTTCGTAAACAGGGGTTTTACCCAGAAAACCCTCAGTTTACTTTAGTCCCCATACCTACCTGCATGAGTCAAACCTTAGGCAAACACAGAATTTGTAGCCTATAAAGGAGGTGGGTAGAGCCAGTCCAACTAACTTCCTATGAACAAAATATTACCTCCTAATAGGTCCGTCTGCCTTTCCTGTTCACCACTGACTGCAATATGACTGCCCTGGCAAACTGGCCTTCCGGTTTCCAAATGTCTTTCAAGTAGAAAGAGGTGAAGGTGGTTTCCTTCGCCCAATGCGCTGCCTTCACAATTTCTGAGATGGGCACCTTAGAAAAGAGTGCCCGGGACGTGGCCAGACGGCGAGTATCATGAGCCCTGGCCAGACGAACACCCTCCTCATTTGCTGACTCATACCAAAATTTCACCACCGACACAATCCATCGTGCAATGGAGTCTTTTGATGCCTCTTTTTGATTTCCGTCCTGATATGTAAGAAACAAACGTTTTTTTGTTTGTTTTTTTTTATCGCTCCTTATGTCCTGTAATCTTCTAATATACATCTTCAAAGCTCTATAAGGACACAACTTCAAATCCTCCTCCTCCTCAGTAGCAAAATTTAAAAATTTCGGAAGGAAAAAGGGCTCCCATGGTTTTCCAAGCCGCTGATTTTTAGTCAAGAACTGAATGTTGGGTAACAGATGAATCCCTGCCTGCTCCCAACGGATATGATCTTGTTCCACTGATAATGCATGTAACTCACTTGCTCGTGCAGCAGATGCCACAACCAACAGAAATAATGTCTTTAATGTAAGCCATTTTAAGGATGCTTCCCCCATAGGCGAAAAGGGTGACCGAGTCAACCTGAGTAGTACAAGCGGCAAACTCCAATTGGGTACCATAGACCTACACTCTGGTCTGGTATTAGACCTTAAAGCAGTCGCGACAAGTCCCTATCGGTACCAATGGAATCTCCATGAGTGTGAATGACTGCTATAGCTGTTCTATATCCTCCTAGTGTAGATATCTTAAAACCTTTACTCTGGTGTAAATACAAAAGAAAGTCCGCTATCTCAGTTACCGTTGGCAAACTGGGATCAATCTGTCGTTCCTCACACCAGCTGCTATAACATCGGATTCGCGCATTGTAGACTGCCTGTGTAGAAGGTCTCCGAGAAGCGGAGATCGCTTGAGCAACCTCCTGCGAAAACCCTCTTGAAGCATAGGTCTGTTTGACACTTTACATACCGTGAATCGGAACATCCCTGGATCCGGATGTACTAGCTTGCCTCTTTGCTGAGTCAGCAGCCTGTCGTTGAGTGAAAGCTCTCTTGGGTAATCCGCCAGAAGCTCTAGCAGCTGAGGGTACCAAGATTGACGTGGCCATCTCGGTGCTACTAGAAGTATCACGCAATCCTCTCGAGATATTTTCCTGAGAACATGAGGAATCAGTATTGTTGGTGGAAATGCATAAGCGAACATTCCCTTTTCATAGGGTCTAAACTACCAGGAGCTCCCTATAAGATATGAGCTGAGGAAAAAACCCCTTCCGATTTTTGTGACACTTGAGATACCCTATCGTTATCTGACACTGAATCTAACTCATCCAAGTCCTCCTCCCTGACACTCGATTGTTGCCGTTCACCAACAAACTTATCAAAACGACTCGGCCTACTTCCCGCCGGCCGAATACGAGTCATATCCTCCCCATTTACCTGGGGTTGTACCGCTGGAAATGGTTGCGAGGAAACGTTACTGGCAAAGAAGTTTGTTAACTGGGATGAAATCAAATGTTCGATGAGTCCCCGAGTGGTGTCGTCCAATGAAGGATTACCTACCGTACTCGCCGGCGGTGTGATCCCGTCTAGACTCCTACGTGGGGCCCGCACAGCCGCCCGAGTCTCCGACGTTTCCAAGCCTGTATTTAGGGGACTCATTCCACCCCGGGCTTCTGTTGCGGACTTTCCTCTTGATGGTCGGCCTCCTGTCGACTTTTCCACCATCTTGTCGAAGATGGCCCATTTTTCCGCCGACCACTCGCTACAAACCCCGTACGTGAAAACCTTGTTGCAGACACGATGTCTAAAACATTTTTCGTGGTCGCCCAGTATGTTCCATCTTTTCCGAGCCAAAAACACGTGTTGGATAAAATGGCGCCCGAAAGAATACTGGTGTCTGTCATGCGCAGGTACCGGAAGTACTTCCGGGGCGCGTTCAATTTGTTTCGGGAGAGTAGTGATGGAAGTCCGAGGGAATTGCCTAAGGTTTGACTCATGCAGGTAGGTATGGGGACTGAAGTAAACTAATTGAATTATGAAGCATATGTCTCAGTAGAATGCCTCACACAAGATATTTTGTCACAAAGGGTATTTTTATTAGAGGTTTAACTGATAAAACAAAAGAGAAGTCGAGATATCGATATACTGCTTGCAAGGTTGGTGTTCTTATTTTTCAAATTGTTTATGGTCGAGGGTTAGCGCGAACGCAGACCCCCACACTAAAAAATAGCGTACCCGAGTAATCCGCATTTGGGATTATCGCAGGGTTCAGCCCGACCGGAGTGCAATGGAAGGGCCTCGACCTGGGGGAACCGCCTTGCTGATCACGGTATCCCCTGTACCAGGTAAGTATGAGTTGTTACTGTAAAAGAGAATATATAAACTGAATGTAAAATTTTACAGACAAGGTATTTAAAAATTACCATATGGAAAGAGAAAAATGTGTATAACTAAAATAAACTGAAATACTATCTTAAATGCTTTCATAAAAATAGTATCATTATTATATTGTATAATATGATGTAAATATTGCATTACTTTATTACATAAAAAGTATCTTATTTGACAAATTTTATCTCAGTTACATGTTTTGGAAGAGGGGAAGTAACTCTAGGGATTGTGTTGCCGCTGACAAAGCGCAGTGAGACAACATGTTAAGAAACAAAGAACATGTTGGTGTGTTCTGCTTCCTTAGATATCGATTTTATATCCGTACCATTACAACAACAACAACAACTATAATTAGAATAATAACAATAATAATAGTAACAATAAGATTTAAAACATGCGTAAGTAAATTCAGAGCTAAGAATCATTTACACCTACAAATATTAGTTTTTAGCCAAAATCAGGTAGTTTTTCAACAGCAACTAAGGTTAAGTCATTTTATAATTTGACATCAAAGTAATTGCAAAAGCATTGGTTTTCGGAATGGTCAGCATCGGAATTGTACCAGACCAACTTAAATATAGTTCAATTTGAGTCAAAAATAGACACGGCAGGATCTGCTCTATTCCATCAAAATAGTTACTTATCAATATGTCATGAATTAATTTTAAAAATGACAACATTGGTTTCGCTTATCATTTTTGTAACTTATCTTTAAAACGTCAAGATACATGTAAAGTAAGATAATATCAGATATATTGTATTATGACATCTGTATCAAAATTGTTTATACACGTGAGGGATTTAAATTGCTTTAACATATAAAATACATAATCACTCAACATTGACCTGTAGGGCTTATGTCAATGCTCAAATTGTACCACTTCCTAATTTTGTAATTTGTATTTTAATAATGTCAAAGAAAAATGTTTAGAATCTTATCAAAGTACTTTATCTGTGGTTGGTTTTGAATAGAAATCCCGTCTTTATACAGATGTCTGGAAATGATAAAAAAAAAAGTTAATTTGATCAAATCCCCATCTCACCGCTGAAAAGTCCATGATTCCAGACAACGTATTTATTGCTGTTAGGTCCTATTTCTACATATATAGGCATGGGTTACTTTACACTGAAGTGATTTTAAGTTAAATTAAATTCAGTTTTTTTTCATCCAATGTACAGTGGGGGAAAATACTAAATGATTTTCAATAGAATATTAACTTGTACAAATAATTCCAATAATTTTTTTATATTTCTCTAGGCAAACTAACTAAACAAGAGAAAACCTCTGAAAAGAACCAGTTCCCAACAGAACAACCAGAATTACTTACGATCATCAAACACGTGCAATGTTTTATATCAAACAAGTTATATTCTGGAAACACT
Source organism: Ylistrum balloti (assembly GCF_031769215.1). Classification (NCBI taxonomy): domain Eukaryota; kingdom Metazoa; phylum Mollusca; class Bivalvia; order Pectinida; family Pectinidae; genus Ylistrum; species Ylistrum balloti. Next base: position 128,642 of record NW_026782657.1, on the reverse strand, counting down.
TCTTTCAACAAAAATGTGTGTTTTAATTTTTTTTTTCAGTTGATCATCCGGTACAACCATTGCAATTGTATTGTTCATATCTATACTGCAAGAAATAGGTATAGACAAACGTGGAATAAAAAAGGACGTCGAAAAACTGGTATTGACAACAAAATTATGTTTCACACATAAAAATTTAATTTTGTAAATGAAAATATTTCAAATATTTCCTTCTTAAATAGCCTATGCAAGCTACCCTACACATTACAAACCTTCAATCTTCTATATGTCCACTAGAGATCGAATCAAGAACAGGTCTTTAGACTTACTAACCATACACTCTACTGATTGTGCTAAAGAGAAGTTCTCCCTAGCCAAGCAGTATAGCATGAATGTAGATTAAGAGTTATCTCCCTTACATATTACAGCCAAGATATTCGTTACCATTTCCACTGTATGAATAAGAATTTAACATTTAAACAAAAGTGCTACAGACAGCATATGTCTAGTACCATTTGAGTAAAATCATATAAGTCTGTTCCTTTAATTGAGGGTTTTCTGGGTAAAACCATGTTTACGAAGTCACCATACCTACCTGCATGATTCAAACCTTAGGCAATTCCCTCGGACTTCCAACACTACTCGCCCGAAACAAATTGAACGCACCCCGGAAGTGCTTCCGGTACCTGCGCATGACAGACACCAGTATTCTTTCAAAGCCATAAGCTTAGTACTGACTCTGTGTGGAAGGAGGGTGGGTTCATGCAGGTAGGTATGGTGACTTCGTAAACAGGGGTTTTACCCAGAAAACCCTCAGTTTACTTTAGTCCCCATACCTACCTGCATGAGTCAAACCTTAGGCAAACACAGAATTTGTAGCCTATAAAGGAGGTGGGTAGAGCCAGTCCAACTAACTTCCTATGAACAAAATATTACCTCCTAATAGGTCCGTCTGCCTTTCCTGTTCACCACTGACTGCAATATGACTGCCCTGGCAAACTGGCCTTCCGGTTTCCAAATGTCTTTCAAGTAGAAAGAGGTGAAGGTGGTTTCCTTCGCCCAATGCGCTGCCTTCACAATTTCTGAGATGGGCACCTTAGAAAAGAGTGCCCGGGACGTGGCCAGACGGCGAGTATCATGAGCCCTGGCCAGACGAACACCCTCCTCATTTGCTGACTCATACCAAAATTTCACCACCGACACAATCCATCGTGCAATGGAGTCTTTTGATGCCTCTTTTTGATTTCCGTCCTGATATGTAAGAAACAAACGTTTTTTTGTTTTGTTTTTTTTTTATCGCTCCTTATGTCCTGTAATCTTCTAATATACATCTTCAAAGCTCTATAAGGACACAACTTCAAATCCTCCTCCTCAGTAGCAAAATTTAAAAATTTCGGAAGGAAAAAGGGCTCCCATGGTTTTCCAAGCCGCTGATTTTTAGTCAAGAACTGAATGTTGGGTAACAGATGAATCCCTGCCTGCTCCCAACGGATATGATCTTGTTCCACTGATAATGCATGTAACTCACTTGCTCGTGCAGCAGATGCCACAACCAACAGAAATAATGTCTTTAATGTAAGCCATTTTAAGGATGCTTCCCCCATAGGCGAAAAGGGTGACCGAGTCAACCTGAGTAGTACAAGCGGCAAACTCCAATTGGGTACCATAGACCTACACTCTGGTCTGGTATTAGACCTTAAAGCAGTCGCGACAAGTCCCTATCGGTACCAATGGAATCTCCATGAGTGTGAATGACTGCTATAGCTGTTCTATATCCTCCTAGTGTAGATATCTTAAAACCTTTACTCTGGTGTAAATACAAAAGAAAGTCCGCTATCTCAGTTACCGTTGGCAAACTGGGATCAATCTGTCGTTCCTCACACCAGCTGCTATAACATCGGATTCGCGCATTGTAGACTGCCTGTGTAGAAGGTCTCCGAGAAGCGGAGATCGCTTGAGCAACCTCCTGCGAAAACCCTCTTGAAGCATAGGTCTGTTTGACACTTTACATACCGTGAATCGGAACATCCCTGGATCCGGATGTACTAGCTTGCCTCTTTGCTGAGTCAGCAGCCTGTCGTTGAGTGAAAGCTCTCTTGGGTAATCCGCCAGAAGCTCTAGCAGCTGAGGGTACCAAGATTGACGTGGCCATCTCGGTGCTACTAGAAGTATCACGCAATCCTCTCGAGATATTTTCCTGAGAACATGAGGAATCAGTATTGTTGGTGGAAATGCATAAGCGAACATTCCCTTTTCATAGGGTCTAAACTACCAGGAGCTCCCTATAAGATATGAGCTGAGGAAAAAACCCCTTCCGATTTTTGTGACACTTGAGATACCCTATCGTTATCTGACACTGAATCTAACTCATCCAAGTCCTCCTCCCTGACACTCGATTGTTGCCGTTCACCAACAAACTTATCATTGCAGACACGACTGTCTAAAACATTTTTCGTGGTCGCCCAGTATGTTCCATCTTTTCCGAGCCGAAAACACGTGTTGGATGAAATGGCGCAAAAGAATACTGGCGTCTCCCTACCGGAAGTACTTCCCGCGTTCAATTTGTTTCGGGAGAGTAGTGATGGAAGTCAGGGAATTGCCTCCCAAGGTATGGGGACTGAAGTAAACTAATTGAATTATGAAATATGTCTCAGTAGAATGCCTCACACAAGATATTTTGTCACAAAGGGTATTTTTATTAGAGGTTTAACCTTAAAAGTCGCCTTGCAAGGTTGGTTTATGTCAAGCGGTGTGATTTTCCAGTTTCCATGAAGACTCCCATACAAATGACAGTGTTGGACCCCCATACTGAAAACTATAGCAAGCAATATCTTCTAGGGGCACAGTTACTGAAGTAGACTAAACGAAATGTTCCAAGGATTGATAAATGCATGTAAAACAAAATACTGGGGAATGGTAGAGCCACGTTTTGAATTATGAAGCATTTCACCAAAAACTTCAAAATAAAATCTGTCGGTTTCATCACAGTTAGCTTGAGCGTATCCGCGAGTAATCCGAATGCTTTCTAACTCATCCTCGAATTACTCGATTTTTGTGTTAAAGATAAGTTTCTCATTTTCCATAAATCTAAGGTCCATTGAAGAAAATCTGGGGGTATCCCCTGTCCAGAATCAGTGCCTTACACTTACTGCGTAAAAGAGAATATATAAACTGAATGCAACCTTTTTCCCAATAAAGATTACCCTTGCCTTATGATGGAAGGAGTATAGAAATAAACATTAACAATAACGGACGCAACGGTATTGTTTAATAAAATCCTGGGCTTTCATAAGAAAACACATTAAGGTCTTTATTGAAGTATGTTAACGTATTACATACAAATTTTTTCAAGCAGTTACTTAGTCTGTTTGTTATCAAAAGGGGAAGTGTTTAAGAGAGATATTTTGTTTTTCATATCAGAAGAATTACAACAAATAAAGCAATATAGGAAATGGAACATCCCCACACTAAAAAATATCTCCTACAAATTAAAGTACTCTTTAGTGAGACCATCACTACCAGCGGTAGTGACATCATATCAATTTGTTTTTAAGATTTTCAGACGACTGAAACAGGAGTGCAATTTTGTGGTTGGTATTAACCATATAGAATTATTGTAGAGTGAAAATCTAATAACTGTTTCTTAATAAACTGAGTGTAGATATGCTAAGGAACAAGTATCGTTTACCTCTTTACAATACCCAATGATGCGGTCATCCCAATTTTCCAAAAGAACCTGTCTTTGAAAAAGCAAAAAGTATCTGAAAACTTCTGTCATTTAAAACAAGTATTGTTCAGTTTCGGGAAAACTTTTCTGCCATCAATCGGTCCGGAGAGTTCCTCACGGTCTAAATTACCTCATCTGACTTTATTTTGTATTCCTGAAAATATTTTGTAATAAGGTAGACCACGTTTTGGATTATTTTGACTCATAGATGTAAAATAATTGTAGTACATTTATAATTCTGAAGTTATAAAATATTTAAAATCAACGCACATGCATTGTTGATGTATAAAAAACAATACAGAAAACATAGCAAATTTTTCATAACTTATTAATACCAAATAAATATATTTTTTGAATATGACTTTTACAAGCGTACCTCCTTGAAAAAAATAGACCCTCACCATATAAAGAAACATAGGGTACAAAGTGTTTGCCCAGTATGATTTTTGTCACAAATAGAAAGTGCTTGACGATAATGTATACTGATATGTCTTCTTCTGATCTGTGTCAGAGATATGAGTGAAAGCGGGTAGCAGAACTTTATGAGGGTCAAATCTGGCCATACTATATCCGCAATCCTCTCTCCTTGAGAACATGAGGAATCAGTATTGTTGGTGGAAATGCATAAGCGAACATTCCCTTTTCATAGGGTGGAGCTCCCTATAAGATATGAGCTGAGGAAAAAACCCCTTCCGATTTTTGTGACACTTGAGATACCCTATCGCTATCTGACACTGAATCTAACTCATCCAAGTCCTCCTCCCTGACACTCGATTGTTGCCGTTCACCAACAAACTTATCAAAACGACTCGGCCTACTTCCCGCCGGCCGAATACGAGTCATATCCTCCCCATTTACCTGGGGTTGTACCGCTGGAAATGGTTGCGAAAACGTTACTGGCAAAGAAGTTTGTTAACTGGGATGAAATCAAATGTTCGATGAGTCCCCGAGTGGTGTCGTCCAATGAAGGATTACCTACCGTACTCGCCGGCGGTGTGATCCCGTCTAGACTCCTACGTGGGGCCCGCACAGCCGCCCGAGTCTCCGACGTTTCCAAGCCTGTATTTAGGGGACTCATTCCACCCCGGGCTTCTGTTGCGGACTTTCCTCTTGATGGTCGGCCTCCTGTCGACTTTTCCACCATCTTGTCGAAGATGGCCCATTTTTCCGCCGACCACTCGCTACAAACCCCGTACGTGAAAACCTTGTTGCAGACACGATGTCTAAAACATTTTTCGTGGTCGCCCAGTATGTTCCATCTTTTCCGAGCCAAAAACACGTGTTGGATAAAATGGCGCCCGAAAGAATACTGGTGTCTGTCATGCGCAGGTACCGGAAGTACTTCCGGGGCGCGTTCAATTTGTTTCGGGAGAGTAGTGATGGAAGTCCGAGGGAATTGCCTAAGGTTTGACTCATGCAGGTAGGTATGGGGACTGAAGTAAACTAATTGAATTATGAAGCATATGTCTCAGTAGAATGCCTCACACAAGATATTTTGTCACAAAGGGTATTTTTATTAGAGGTTTAACTGATAAAACAAAAGAGAAGTCGAGATATCGATATACTGCTTGCAAGGTTGGTGTTCTTATTTTTCAAATTGTTTATGGTCGAGGGTTAGCGCGAACGCAGACCCCCACACTAAAAAATAGCGTACCCGAGTAATCCGCATTTGGGATTATCGCAGGGTTCAGCCCGACCGGAGTGCAATGGAAGGGCCTCGACCTGGGGGAACCGCCTTGCTGATCACGGTATCCCCTGTACCAGGTAAGTATGAGTTGTTACTGTAAAAGAGAATATATAAACTGAATGTAAAATTTTACAGACAAGGTATTTAAAAATTACCATATGGAAAGAGAAAAATGTGTATAACTAAAATAAACTGAAATACTATCTTAAATGCTTTCATAAAAATAGTATCATTATTATATTGTATAATATGATGTAAATATTGCATTACTTTATTACATAAAAAGTATCTTATTTGACAAATTTTATCTCAGTTACATGTTTTGGAAGAGGGGAAGTAACTCTAGGGATTGTGTTGCCGCTGACAAAGCGAAGTGAGACAACATGTTAAGAAACAAAGAACATGTTGGTGTGTTCTGCTTCCTTAGATATCGATTTTATATCCGTACCATTACAACAACAACAACAACTATAATTAGAATAATAACAATAATAATAGTAACAATAAGATTTAAAACATGCGTAAGTAAATTCAGAGCTAAGAATCATTTACACCTACAAATATTAGTTTTTAGCTAAAATCAGGTAGTTTTTCAACAGAAACTAAGGTTAAGTCATTTTATAATTTGACATCAAAGTAATTGCAAAAGCATTGGTTTTCGGAATGGTCAGCATCGGAATTGTACCAGACCAACTTAAATATAGTTCAATTTGAGTCAAAAATAGACGACACGGCAGGATCTGCTCTATTCCATCAAAATAGTTACTTATCAATATGTCATGAATTAATTTTAAAAATGACAACATTGGTTTCGCTTATCATATTTGTATCTTATCTTTAAAACGTCAAGATACATGTAAAGTAAGATAATATCAGATATATTGTATTATGACATCTGTATCAAAATTGTTTATACACGTGAGGGATTTAAATTGCTTTAACATATAAAATACATAATCACTCAACATTGACCTGTAGGGCTTATGTCAATGCTCAAATTGTACCACTTCCTAATTTTGTAATTTGTATTTTAATAATGTCAAAGAAAAATGTTTAGAATCTTATCAAAGTACTTTATCTGTGGTTGGTTTTGAATAGAAATCCCGTCTTTATACAGATGTCTGGAAATGATAAAAAAAAAAGTTAATTTGATCAAATCCCCATCTCACCGCTGAAAAGTCCATGATTCCAGACAACGTATTTATTGCTGTTAGGTCCTATTTCTACATATATAGGCATGGGTTACTTTACACTGAAGTGATTTTAAGTTAAATTAAATTCAGTTTTTTTTCATCCAATGTACAGTGGGGGAAAATACTAAATGATTTTCAATAGAATATTAACTTGTACAAATAATTCCAATAATTTTTTTATATTTCTCTAGGCAAACTAACTAAACAAGAGAAAACCTCTGAAAAGAACCAGTTCCCAACAGAACAACCAGAATTACTTACGATCATCAAACACGTGCAATGTTTTATATCAAACAAGTTATATTCTGGAAACACTTCTTTCAACAAAAATGTGTGTTTTAATTTTTTTTTTTCAGTTGATCATCCGGTACAACCATTGCAATTGTATTGTTCATATCTATACTGCAAGAAATAGGTATAGACAAACGTGGAATAAAAAAGGACGTCGAAAAACTGGTATTGACAACAAAATTATGTTTCACACATAAAAATTTAATTTTGTAAATGAAAATATTTCAAATATTTCCTTCTTAAATAGCCTATGCAAGCTACCCTACACATTACAAACCTTCAATCTTCTATATGTCCACTAGAGATCGAATCAAGAACAGGTCTTTAGACTTACTAACCATACACTCTACTGATTGTGCTAAAGAGAGGTTCTCCCTAGCCAAGCAGTATAGCATGAATGTAGATTAAGAGTTATCTCCCTTACATATTACACCCGAGATATTCGTTACCATTTCCACTTTATGAATAAGAATTTAACATTTAAACAAAAGTGCTACAGACAGCATATGTCTAGTACCATTTGAGTAAAATCATATAAGTCTGTTCCTTTAATTGAGGGTTTTCTGTGTAAAACCATGTTTACGAAGTCACCATACCTACCTGCATGATTCAAACCTTAGGCAATTCCCTCGGACTTCCAACACTACTCGCCCGAAACAAATTGAACGCGCCCCGGAAGTGCTTCCGGTACCTGCGCATGACAGACACCAGTATTCTTTCAAAGCCATAAGCTTAGTACTGACTCTGTGTGAAAGGAGGGTGGGTTCATGCAGGTAGGTATGGTGACTTCGTAAACAGGGGTTTTACCCAGAAAACCCTCAGTTTACTTTAGTCCCCATACCTACCTGCATGAGTCAAACCTTAGGCAAACACAGAATTTGTAGCCTATAAAGGAGGTGGGTAGAGCCAGTCCAACTAACTTCCTATGAACAAAATATTACCTCCTAATAGGTCCGCCTGCCTTTCCTGTTCACCACTGACTGCAATATGACTGTCCTGGCAAACTGGCCTTCCGGTTTCCAAATGTCTTTCAAGTAGAAAGAGGTGAAGGTGGTTTCCTTCGCCCAATGCGCTGCCTTCACAATTTCTGAGATGGGCACCTTAGAAAAGAGTGCCCGGGACGTGGCCAGACGGCGAGTATCATGAGCCCTGGCCAGACGAACACCCTCCTCATTTGCTGACTCATACCAAAATTTCACCACCGACACAATCCATCGTGCAATGGAGTCTTTTGATGCCTCTTTTTGATTTCCGTCCTGATATGTAAGAAACAAACTTTTTTTTTTTTTTTTTTTATCGCCCCTTATGTCCTGTAATCTTCTAATATACATCTTCAAAGCTCTATAAGGACACAACTTCAAATCCTCCTCCTCAGTAGCAAAATTTAAAAATTTCGGAAGGAAAAAGGGCTCCCATGGTTTTCCAAGCCGCCGATTTTTAGTCAAGAACTGAATGTTGGGTAACAGATGAACCCCTGCCTGCTCCCAACGGATATGATCTTGTTCCACTGATAATGCATGTAACTCACTTGCTCGTGCAGCAGATGCCACAACCAACAGAAATAATGTCTTTAATGTAAGCCATTTTAAGGATGCTTCCCCCATAGGCGAAAAGGGTGACCGAGTCAACCTGAGTAGTACAAGCGGCAAACTCCAATTGGGTACCATAGACCTACACTCTGGTCTGGTATTAGACCTTAAAGCAGTCGCGACAAGTCCCTATCGGTACCATTGGAATCTCCATGAGTGTGAATGACTGCTATAGCTGTTCTATATCCTCCTAGTGTAGATATCTTAAAACCTTTACTCTGGTGTAAATACAAAAGAAAGTCCGCTATCTCAGTTACCGTTGCCAAACTGGGATCAATCTGTCGTTCCTCACACCAGCTGCTATAACATCGGATTCGCGCATTGTAGACTGCCTGTGTAGAAGGTCTCCGAGAAGCGGAGATCGCTTGAGCAACCTCCTGCGAAAACCCTCTTGAAGCATAGGTCTGTTTGACACTTTACATACCGTGAATCGGAACATCCCTGGATCCGGATGTACTAGCTTGCCTCTTTGCTGAGTCAGCAGCCTGTCGTTGAGTGAAAGCTCTCTTGGGTAATCCGCCAGAAGCTCTAGCAGCTGAGGGTACCAAGATTGACGTGGCCATCTCGGTGCTACTAGAAGTATCACGCAATCCTCTCGAGATATTTTCCTGAGAACATGAGGAATCAGTATTGTTGGTGGAAATGCATAAGCGAACATTCCCTTTTCATAGGGTCTAAACTACCAGGAGCTCCCTATAAGATATGAGCTGAGGAAAAAACCCCTTCCGATTTTTGTGACACTTGAGATACCCTATCGCTATCTGACACTGAATCTAACTCATCCAAGTCCTCCTCCCTGACACTCGATTGTTGCCGTTCACCAACAAACTTATCAAAACGACTCGGCCTACTTCCCGCCGGCCGAATACGAGTCATATCCTCCCCATTTACCTGGGGTTGTACCCCTGGAAATGGTTGCGAGGAAACGTTACTGGCAAAGAAGTTTGTTAACTGGGATGAAATCAAATTTTCGATGAGTCCCCGAGTGGTGTCGTCCAATGAAGGATTACCTACCGTACTCGCCGGCGGTGTGATCCCGTCTAGACTCCTACGTGGGGCCCGCACAGCCGCCCGAGTCTCCGACGTTTCCAAGCCTGTATTTAGGGGACTCATTCCACCCCGGGCTTCTGTTGCGGACTTTCCTCTTGATGGTCGGCCTCCTGTCGACTTTTCCACCATCTTGTCGAAGATGGCCCATTTTTCCGCCGACCACTCGCTACAAACCCCGTACGTGAAAACCTTGTTGCAGACACGATGTCTAAAACATTTTTCGTGGTCGCCCAGTATGTTCCATCTTTTCCGAGCCGAAAACACGTGTTGGATGAAATGGCGCCCGAAAGAATACTGGTGTCTGTCATGCGCAGATACCGGAAGTACTTCCGGGGCGCGTTCAATTTGTTTCGGGAGAGTAGTGATGGAAGTCCGAGGGAATTGCCTAAGGTTTGACTCATGCAGGTAGGTATGGGGACTGAAGTAAACTAATTGAATTATGAAGCATATGTCTCAGTAGAATGCCTCACACAAGATATTTTGTCACAAAGGGTATTTTTATTAGAGGTTTAACTGATAAAACAAAAGAGAAGTCGAGATATCGATATACTGCTTGCAAGGTTGGTGTTCTTATTTTTCAAATTGTTTATGGTCGAGGGTTAGCGCGAACGCAGACCCCCACACTAAAAAATAGCGTACCCGAGTAATCCGCATTTGGGATTATCGCAGGGTTCAGCCCGACCGGAGTGCAATGGAAGGGCCTCGACCTGGGGGAACCGCCTTGCTGATCACGGTATCCCCTGTACCAGGTAAGTATGAGTTGTTACTGTAAAAGAGAATATATAAACTGAATGTAAAATTTTACAGACAAGGTATTTAAAAATTACCATATGGAAAGAGAAAAATGTGTATAACTAAAATAAACTGAAATACTATCTTAAATGCTTTCATAAAAATAGTATCATTATTATATTGTATAATATGATGTAAATATTGCATTACTTTATTACATAAAAAGTATCTTATTTGACAAATTTTATCTCAGTTACATGTTTTGGAAGAGGGGAAGTAACTCTAGGGATTGTGTTGCCGCTGACAAAGCGCAGTGAGACAACATGTTAAGAAACAAAGAACATGTTGGTGTGTTCTGCTTCCTTAGATATCGATTTTATATCCGTACCATTACAACAACAACAACAACTATAATTAGAATAATAACAATAATAATAGTAACAATAAGATTTAAAACATGCGTAAGTAAATTCAGAGCTAAGAATCATTTACACCTACAAATATTAGTTTTTAGCCAAAATCAGGTAGTTTTTCAACAGCAACTAAGGTTAAGTCATTTTATAATTTGACATCAAAGTAATTGCAAAAGCATTGGTTTTCGGAATGGTCAGCATCGGAATTGTACCAGACCAACTTAAATATAGTTCAATTTGAGTCAAAAATAGACACGGCAGGATCTGCTCTATTCCATCAAAATAGTTACTTATCAATATGTCATGAATTAATTTTAAAAATGACAACATTGGTTTCGCTTATCATTTTTGTAACTTATCTTTAAAACGTCAAGATACATGTAAAGTAAGATAATATCAGATATATTGTATTATGACATCTGTATCAAAATTGTTTATACACGTGAGGGATTTAAATTGCTTTAACATATGAAATACATAATCACTCAACATTGACCTGTAGGGCTTATGTCAATGCTCAAATTGTACCACTTCCTAATTTTGTAATTTGTATTTTAATAATGTCAAAGAAAAATGTTTAGAATCTTATCAAAGTACTTTATCTGTGGTTGGTTTTGAATAGAAATCCCGTCTTTATACAGATGTCTGGAAATGATAAAAAAAGTTAATTTGATCAAATCCCCATCTCACCGCTGAAAAGTCCATGATTCCAGACAACGTATTTATTGCTGTTAGGTCCTATTTCTACATATATAGGCATGGGTTACTTTACACTGAAGTGATTTTAAGTTAAATTAAATTCAGTTTTTTTTTTCATCCAATGTACAGTGGGGGAAAATACTAAATGATTTTCAATAGAATATTAACTTGTACAAATAATTCCAATAATTTTTTTATATTTCTCTAGGCAAACTAACTAAACAAGAGAAAACCTCTGAAAAGAACGAGTTCCCAACAGAACAACCAGAATTACTTACGATCATCAAACACGTGCAATGTTTTATATCAAACAAGTTATATTCTGGAAACACTTCTTTCAACAAAAATGTGTGTTTTAATTTTTTTTTTTCAGTTGATCATCCGGTACAACCATTGCAATTGTATTGTTCATATCTATACTGCAAGAAATAGGTATAGACAAACGTGGAATAAAAAAGGACGTCGAAAAACTGGTATTGACAACAAAATTATGTTTCACACATAAAAATTTAATTTTGTAAATGAAAATATTTCAAATATTTCCTTCTTAAATAGCCTATGCAAGCTACCCTACACATTACAAACCTTCAATCTTCTATATGTCCACTAGAGATCGAATCAAGAACAGGTCTTTAGACTTACTAACCATACACTCTACTGATTGTGCTAAAGAGAAGTTCTCCCTAGCCAAGCAGTATAGCATAAATGTAGATTAAGAGTTATCTCCCTTACATATTACAGCCAAGATATTCGTTACCATTTCCACTGTATGAATAAGAATTTAACATTTAAACAAAAGTGCTACAGACAGCATATGTCTAGTACCATTTGAGTAAAATCATATAAGTCTGTTCCTTTAATTGAGGGTTTTCTGGGTAAAACCATGTTTACGAAGTCACCATACCTACCTGCATGATTCAAACCTTAGGCAATTCCCTCGGACTTCCAACACTACTCGCCCGAAACAAATTGAACGCACCCCGGAAGTGCTTCCGGTACCTGCGCATGACAGACACCAGTATTCTTTCAAAGCCATAAGCTTAGTACTGACTCTGTGTGGAAGGAGGGTGGGTTCATGCAGGTAGGTATGGTGACTTCGTAAACAGGGGTTTTACCCAGAAAACCCTCAGTTTACTTTAGTCCCCATACCTACCTGCATGAGTCAAACCTTAGGCAAACACAGAATTTGTAGCCTATAAAGGAGGTGGGTAGAGCCAGTCCAACTAACTTCCTATGAACAAAATATTACCTCCTAATAGGTCCGTCTGCCTTTCCTGTTCACCACTGACTGCAATATGACTGCCCTGGCAAACTGGCCTTCCGGTTTCCAAATGTCTTTCAAGTAGAAAGAGGTGAAGGTGGTTTCCTTCGCCCAATGCGCTGCCTTCACAATTTCTGAGATGGGCACCTTAGAAAAGAGTGCCCGGGACGTGGCCAGACGGCGAGTATCATGAGCCCTGGCCAGACGAACACCCTCCTCATTTGCTGACTCATACCAAAATTTCACCACCGACACAATCCATCGTGCAATGGAGTCTTTTGATGCCTCTTTTTGATTTCCGTCCTGATATGTAAGAAACAAACGTTTTTTTGTTTGTTTTTTTTATCGCTCCTTATGTCCTGTAATCTTCTAATATACATCTTCAAAGCTCTATAAGGACACAACTTCAAATCCTCCTCCTCAGTAGCAAAATTTAAAAATTTCGGAAGGAAAAAGGGCTCCCATGGTTTTCCAAGCCGCTGATTTTTAGTCAAGAACTGAATGTTGGGTAACAGATGAATCCCTGCCTGCTCCCAACGGATATGATCTTGTTCCACTGATAATGCATGTAACTCACTTGCTCGTGCAGCAGATGCCACAACCAACAGAAATAATGTCTTTAATGTAAGCCATTTTAAGGATGCTTCCCCCATAGGCGAAAAGGGTGACCGAGTCAACCTGAGTAGTACAAGCGGCAAACTCCAATTGGGTACCATAGACCTACACTCTGGTCTGGTATTAGACCTTAAAGCAGTCGCGACAAGTCCCTATCGGTACCAATGGAATCTCCATGAGTGTGAATGACTGCTATAGCTGTTCTATATCCTCCTAGTGTAGATATCTTAAAACCTTTACTCTGGTGTAAATACAAAAGAAAGTCCGCTATCTCAGTTACCGTTGGCAAACTGGGATCAATCTGTCGTTCCTCACACCAGCTGCTATAACATCGGATTCGCGCATTGTAGACTGCCTGTGTAGAAGGTCTCCGAGAAGCGGAGATCGCTTGAGCAACCTCCTGCGAAAACCCTCTTGAAGCATAGGTCTGTTTGACACTTTACATACCGTGAATCGGAACATCCCTGGATCCGGATGTACACCGACTAGCTTGCCTCTTTGCTGAGTCAGCAGCCTGTCGTTGAGTGAAAGCTCTCTTGGGTAATCCGCCAGAAGCTCTAGCAGCTGAGGGTACCAAGATTGACGTGGCCATCTCGGTGCTACTAGAACTTGTATCACGCAATTAAAACAATCCTCTCGGAAGATATTTTCCTGAGAACATGAGGAATCAGTATTGTTGGTGGAAATGCACAATATAATAATTTACTGAACATTTCCCTTTTCATAGGGTCTAAAAAAGTACGAAAACAGGAGCTCATATAAGATATGAGCTGGAGGAAAAAACCCCTTCCGATTTTTGTGACACTATGAAATACCCTAAATCGTTTCATAAAAAACAATATCAGCCGTATTATACTAATATCATCCAAGTCCTAACACCAACAGTTACAGATTAGGCCAAACCCTGTAGACACTCATTGTTGCCGTTCACCAACAAACTTATCAAAACGACTTAATCATTTCCATTTATTATTTTTAGTAAAAAAAACGGGGGAGCCGACATAATAAAATAACAAAAGAAGAACGATTTTAAGTAATGGTCCCCAACCTGGGGTTTAAACAAACGACATCCAACCGCTAATTATGAAACACAAATGGTTGAGATCCGAGGACGCGCCCCGGAGCCGTGCGCGCTCACGTTACTTCATTTGTAAATAAGTTTGTTAACTGGGATGAAAAAAAATTGTTTTGAATAGAAATCCATACAAGATGTCTGGAAATGATAAAAAAAAAAGTTAATAGTCAAATCCATCTCACCGCTCGTCCATGATTCCAGACAACGTATTTATTACTGTTAAAATATATTTCTACATATATAGGCATGGGTTACTTTACACTGAAGTGATTTTAAGTTAAATTAAATTCAGTTTTTTTTCATCCAATGTACAGTGGGGGAAAATACTAAATGATTTTCAATAGAATATTAACTTGTACAAATAATTCCAATAATTTTTATATTTCTCTAGGCAAACTAACTAAACAAGAGAAAACCTCTGAAGTTGAAAGTCTCCGAAAGAAAACATAGCACAGGTGAAAGTTTAAGTGTAGAAAAACACTGCAATGTTTTATATCAACCAAGGTAAATCCATACTGAAACACTTCTTTAACATGCACTTATTATTTTTACTCATTCCATTATACCCGGGCAAAGAAAAATTATATTTACTGTCTGTATTACTTTCCTCTTGATGGTCGGCCTCCTGTCGAATTTTCCTGTTAATCTTGTCGAAGATGGCCCATTTTTCCGCCGACGACCCATGAATGTCGATTACCAGTTCACCTCGCTACAAACCCCGTACGTGAAAACCTTGTTGCAGACACCTGACCTGTCTAAAACATTTTTCGTGGTCGCCCAAAATTGTGTTCCACACGATCTTTTCCGAGCCAAAAACACGTGTTGGATAAAATGGCGCCCGAAAGAATACTGGTGTCTGTCATGCGCAGATACCGGAAGTACTTCCGGGGCGCGTTCAATTATGTTTCACAGTAGTGATGGAAGTCCGAGGGAATTGCCTAAGGTTTGACTCATGCAGGTAGGTATGGGGACTGAAGTAAACTAATTGAATTATGAAGCATATGTCTCAGTAGAATGCCTCACACAAGATATTTTGTCACAAAGGGTATTTTTATTAGAGGTTTAACTGATAAAACAAAAGAGAAGTCGAGATATCGATATACTGCTTGCAAGGTTGGTGTTCTTATTTTTCAAATTGTTTATGGTCGAGGGTTAGCGCGAACGCAGACCCCCACACTAAAAAATAGCGTACCCGAGTAATCCGCATTTGGGATTATCGCAGGGTTCAGCCCGACCGGAGTGCAATGGAAGGGCCTCGACCTGGGGGAACCGCCTTGCTGATCACGGTATCCCCTGTACCAGGTAAGTATGAGTTGTTACTGTAAAAGAGAATATATAAACTGAATGTAAAATTTTACAGACAAGGTATTTAAAAATTACCATATGGAAAGAGAAAAATGTGTATAACTAAAATAAACTGAAATACTATCTTAAATGCTTTCATAAAAATAGTATCATTATTATATTGTATAATATGATGTAAATATTGCATTACTTTATTACATAAAAAGTATCTTATTTGACAAATTTTATCTCAGTTACATGTTTTGGAAGAGGGGAAGTAACTCTAGGGATTGTGTTGCCGCTGACAAAGCGCAGTGAGACAACATGTTAAGAAACAAAGAACATGTTGGTGTGTTCTGCTTCCTTAGATATCGATTTTATATCCGTACCATTACAACAACAACAACAACTATAATTAGAATAATAACAATAATAATAGTAACAATAAGATTTAAAACATGCGTAAGTAAATTCAGAGCTAAGAATCATTTACACCTACAAATATTAGTTTTTAGCCAAAATCAGGTAGTTTTTCAACAGCAACTAAGGTTAAGTCATTTTATAATTTGACATCAAAGTAATTGCAAAAGCATTGGTTTTCGGAATGGTCAGCATCGGAATTGTACCAGACCAACTTAAATATAGTTCAATTTGAGTCAAAAATAGACACGGCAGGATCTGCTCTATTCCATCAAAATAGTTACTTATCAATATGTCATGAATTAATTTTAAAAATGACAACATTGGTTTCGCTTATCATTTTTGTAACTTATCTTTAAAACGTCAAGATACATGTAAAGTAAGATAATATCAGATATATTGTATTATGACATCTGTATCAAAATTGTTTATACACGTGAGGGATTTAAATTGCTTTAACATATGAAATACATAATCACTCAACATTGACCTGTAGGGCTTATGTCAATGCTCAAATTGTACCACTTCCTAATTTTGTAATTTGTATTTTAATAATGTCAAAGAAAAATGTTTAGAATCTTATCAAAGTACTTTATCTGTGGTTGGTTTTGAATAGAAATCCCGTCTTTATACAGATGTCTGGAAATGATAAAAAAAGTTAATTTGATCAAATCCCCATCTCACCGCTGAAAAGTCCATGATTCCAGACAACGTATTTATTGCTGTTAGGTCCTATTTCTACATATATAGGCATGGGTTACTTTACACTGAAGTGATTTTAAGTTAAATTAAATTCAGTTTTTTTTTCATCCAATGTACAGTGGGGGAAAATACTAAATGATTTTCAATAGAATATTAACTTGTACAAATAATTCCAATAATTTTTTTATATTTCTCTAGGCAAACTAACTAAACAAGAGAAAACCTCTGAAAAGAACGAGTTCCCAACAGAACAACCAGAATTACTTACGATCATCAAACACGTGCAATGTTTTATATCAAACAAGTTATATTCTGGAAACACTTCTTTCAACAAAAATGTGTGTTTTAATTTTTTTTTCAGTTGATCATCCGGTACAACCATTGCAATTGTATTGTTCATATCTATACTGCAAGAAATAGGTATAGACAAACGTGGAATAAAAAAGGACGTCGAAAAACTGGTATTGACAACAAAATTATGTTTCACACATAAAAATTTAATTTTGTAAATGAAAATATTTCAAATATTTCCTTCTTAAATAGCCTATGCAAGCTACCCTACACATTACAAACCTTCAATCTTCTATATGTCCACTAGAGATCGAATCAAGAACAGGTCTTTAGACTTACTAACCATACACTCTACTGATTGTGCTAAAGAGAAGTTCTCCCTAGCCAAGCAGTATAGCATGAATGTAGATTAAGAGTTATCTCCCTTACATATTACAGCCAAGATATTCGTTACCATTTCCACTGTATGAATAAGAATTTAACATTTAAACAAAAGTGCTACAGACAGCATATGTCTAGTACCATTTGAGTAAAATCATATAAGTCTGTTCCTTTAATTGAGGGTTTTCTGGGTAAAACCATGTTTACGAAGTCACCATACCTACCTGCATGATTCAAACCTTAGGCAATTCCCTCGGACTTCCAACACTACTCGCCCGAAACAAATTGAACGCACCCCGGAAGTGCTTCCGGTACCTGCGCATGACAGACACCAGTATTCTTTCAAAGCCATAAGCTTAGTACTGACTCTGTGTGGAAGGAGGGTGGGTTCATGCAGGTAGGTATGGTGACTTCGTAAACAGGGGTTTTACCCAGAAAACCCTCAGTTTACTTTAGTCCCCATACCTACCTGCATGAGTCAAACCTTAGGCAAACACAGAATTTGTAGCCTATAAAGGAGGTGGGTAGAGCCAGTCCAACTAACTTCCTATGAACAAAATATTACCTCCTAATAGGTCCGCTGCCTTTCCTGTTCACCACTGACTGCAATATGACTGCCCTGGCAAACTGGCCTTCCGGTTTCCAAATGTCTTTCAAGTAGAAAGAGGTGAAGGTGGTTTCCTTCGCCCAATGCGCTGCCTTCACAATTTCTGAGATGGGCACCTTAGAAAAGAGTGCCCGGGACGTGGCCAGACGGCGAGTATCATGAGCCCTGGCCAGACGAACACCCTCCTCATTTGCTGACTCATACCAAAATTTCACCACCGACACAATCCATCGTGCAATGGAGTCTTTTGATGCCTCTTTTTGATTTCCGTCCTGATATGTAAGAAACAAACTTTTTTTTTTTTTTTTTTTTTATCGCCCCTTATGTCCTGTAATCTTCTAATATACATCTTCAAAGCTCTATAAGGACACAACTTCAAATCCTCCTCCTCAGTAGCAAAATTTAAAAATTTCGGAAGGAAAAAGGGCTCCCATGGTTTTCCAAGCCGCTGATTTTTAGTCAAGAACTGAATGTTGGGTAACAGATGAACCCCTGCCTGCTCCCAACGGATATGATCTTGTTCCACTGATAATGCATGTAACTCACTTGCTCGTGCAGCAGATGCCACAACCAACAGAAATAATGTCTTTAATGTAAGCCATTTTAAGGATGCTTCCCCCATAGGCGAAAAGGGTGACCGAGTCAACCTGAGTAGTACAAGCGGCAAACTCCAATTGGGTACCATAGACCTACACTCTGGTCTGGTATTAGACCTTAAAGCAGTCGCGACAAGTCCCTATCGGTACCATTGGAATCTCCATGAGTGTGAATGACTGCTATAGCTGTTCTATATCCTCCTAGTGTAGATATCTTAAAACCTTTACTCTGGTGTAAATACAAAAGAAAGTCCGCTATCTCAGTTACCGTTGCCAAACTGGGATCAATCTGTCGTTCCTCACACCAGCTGCTATAACATCGGATTCGCGCATTGTAGACCGCCTGTGTAGAAGGTCTCCGAGAAGCGGAGATCGCTTGAGCAACCTCCTGCGAAAACCCTCTTGAAGCATAGGTCTGTTTGACACTTTACATACCGTGAATCGGAACATCCCTGGATCCGGATGTACTAGCTTGCCTCTTTGCTGAGTCAGCAGCCTGTCGTTGAGTGAAAGCTCTCTTGGGTAATCCGCCAGAAGCTCTAGCAGCTGAGGGTACCAAGATTGACGTGGCCATCTCGGTGCTACTAGAAGTATCACGCAATCCTCTCGAGATATTTTCCTGAGAACATGAGGAATCAGTATTGTTGGTGGAAATGCATAAGCGAACATTCCCTTTTCATAGGGTCTAAACTACCAGGAGCTCCCTATAAGATATGAGCTGAGGAAAAAACCCCTTCCGATTTTTGTGACACTTGAGATACCCTATCGCTATCTGACACTGAATCTAACTCATCCAAGTCCTCCTCCCTGACACTCGATTGTTGCCGTTCACCAACAAACTTATCAAAACGACTCGGCCTACTTCCCGCCGGCCGAATACGAGTCATATCCTCCCCATTTACCTGGGGTTGTACCCCTGGAAATGGTTGCGAGGAAACGTTACTGGCAAAGAAGTTTGTTAACTGGGATGAAATCAAATTTTCGATGAGTCCCCGAGTGGTGTCGTCCAATGAAGGATTACCTACCGTACTCGCCGGCGGTGTGATCCCGTCTAGACTCCTACGTGGGGCCCGCACAGCCGCCCGAGTCTCCGACGTTTCCAAGCCTGTATTTAGGGGACTCATTCCACCCCGGGCTTCTGTTGCGGACTTTCCTCTTGGTGGTCGGCCTCCTGTCGACTTTTCCACCATCTTGTCGAAGATGGCCCATTTTTCCGCCGACCACTCGCTACAAACCCCGTACGTGAAAACCTTGTTGCAGACACGATGTCTAAAACATTTTTCGTGGTCGCCCAGTATGTTCCATCTTTTCCGAGCCGAAAACACGTGTTGGATGAAATGGCGCCCGAAAGAATACTGGTGTCTGTCATGCGCAGATACCGGAAGTACTTCCGGGGCGCGTTCAATTTGTTTCGGGAGAGTAGTGATGGAAGTCCGAGGGAATTGCCTAAGGTTTGACTCATGCAGGTAGGTATGGGGACTGAAGTAAACTAATTGAATTATGAAGCATATGTCTCAGTAGAATGCCTCACACAAGATATTTTGTCACAAAGGGTATTTTTATTAGAGGTTTAACTGATAAAACAAAAGAGAAGTCGAGATATCGATATACTGCTTGCAAGGTTGGTGTTCTTATTTTTCAAATTGTTTATGGTCGAGGGTTAGCGCGAACGCAGACCCCCACACTAAAAAATAGCGTACCCGAGTAATCCGCATTTGGGATTATCGCAGGGTTCAGCCCGACCGGAGTGCAATGGAAGGGCCTCGACCTGGGGGAACCTTTTTTTAAGTTTCATAAAAAAAAGTTTATTAACATATATACAGGTAAAAACGTCACGAGACAGACCCCAATGACGCCAGCGACTGATGTACAACCGGTAGCCCCGGTAAAGTGCCATTATCCTTACATCCTAAGATGGACAAGATATGTAAACGAAGTTACCTGGTTACACGATAGTTAACATAATTAATATGTTAAGAATAATGACAATTATCGGTATTAATTGACATAATTCACAGCAGGTTTCTTGATTATAACGGGAGATTGATGTTTAGGTCGTCATCCCGCAAGGTACAGAAAATATCAGTAGTACACCAATACTCAGAGAAAGTGTTTCTGGAAAAGCGAGTAAAATCAGACTTAATGCGAAGAATAACATTGCTGAGAAAGTGACAGACGAGCGAATCAGAAGAAGGAGACTTTTTGTCATATTTTTTAACACAACGTATATGCCAAATGGACGATAGGGATTCTGCCACTAGAAAAAGGACAAGAGACTTTACTTTTAGAGTTAGACATACTGGTGAATGAAAATGCCAAAGTGCCGAATCAGTTGGGATCTTGTTCTCTGAGATCTGGTGTATCCAAGAATTTACCAAGGATACTAACGGCTGAATAAATGAACACTCAAAGAATAAATGTGAAATTGTTTCAAAACCAGTACAAAAAGTACAAAATTTACAGGATTCAACACCATATTTATACATTCGAAAATTCACAGGTAAAATCTCGTGTACTATCTTAAAGACAACATCACGTGAGCGAGTATCTAAAAACTTGTTTGAAATATTGCGAAAAACAATTTTAAAATCAACAGTTGGAAAAATCTTCACAACTCTTGGTGGCTTAGTAATACCAGCTAATAACGTAACGTACAACTCTTTGGTTGTCCCAGACTCAAAATTGGACTTGGGAAAGTCTTTTCTATATTTCTGAAAAATTCCATAAATATAAGAATAAAATGTAGGACACCACTCACTATGTGGAATACTGTTGTCAACAGGTGAAAAATATTCTCGAAAATGTAATGAGAGCCAGTACTTGGTAAAATACTTCCACTTGGCCTCGGTATGTTTGAAAACAAAATCCTGACAATGTTTTAGATAAATGGCTTGAAATTTACTTTTAATGTTAACAATACCAAGTCCACCACTAGTAGTAGAGGCATAGGCTACGGAGCGCGCAAGTGGCTCCGACTTGGAATTCCATAAAAATCTAAACAAAGTTCTCTGTAAAAGATCTAAATAATGCCTTGGCATTATGACGGTAGTACCAATATACCAAAGTTTGCTGCAAGCAAGGACCTTTATAACTATGGACTTTTGTGTTAAAGATAAATTTCGCATTTTCCATAAATCCAAGGTCCTTGAAAATTTCCGAAAAACTGGCTGCCAAATATCGTCAGGAGTAATGTTATTGCCAATTAAAACCCCACAAATCTTATGTTTTTCAACCCAACTAATGCCGAAAGGGTTATCTGAACGTGATTTCCATTTCCCAAGCCAAATACCCTTAGTTTTCTGTTTATTCAATTTAGCACCTGACGCTTTGCCATACAGATTACACCAATGAAATAATTTTGAAATAGAGGAATCGGAACAGCAAATACCAGTACTATCATCTGCATAGAGGGAAATTTTAGCTGACTGAGAGGAACCCGGAAGTTTTACACCAGTTATTTCAGGATCGTCACGGACTTTTTTCGCAAAGGGCTCCAAGACCAAAACATATAAAAGAGGAGATAAACTACAGCCTTGCCGTACACCACGAGTGATAGGAAAGGGGTCAGATATAAACCCGTTAACAATAACGGACGAACAGACATTTTTGTATAAGATACTTACCCATTTAGCAAAATCAGGACCGAAATTGTAAGCTTCAAGTACCTTAAATAAAAATGTATAACTTACTCTATCAAAAGCTTTCTCTTGGTCAAGAGATATAAAAGTACACTTCAAGTCTTTTTGATTAACGTAATCAACAATATTTCGAAGAAGATGACAGTTTTCAAAAATAGATCTATCTTTTATCGCGCAAGTTTGGTCAACCCCAACAAGTTTATCAATAACCTTACTTAACCTGTTGGTAATAACCTTGGAAAGAATTTTATAATCAATATTCAGGAGAGAAATGGGCCTCCAGTTTTTCATACTAGTAGAATTACTTGGATCTTTACATAATAACGAAATAAAAGACGTTTTCTGGGTGTCACATAGCTCACCCTTCTGAAAAATGTCATTGTATAATGTGACAAGATGATCTCCTAATAAATAAAAAAAAGTAAGATAAAATTCCTTAGTGAGACCATCACTACCAGGGGACTTATTGTTCTTCATATGCTTGATAGCAGCTAGTATTTCCTCCTTCCCTATAGGGCCTTCACACATTGACATTTCAAGTTCGTTAAGTTTGGGAAGGTTATCACAAAAAGAGTCAGCCAACTCAAAATCGATATCTTCCTCGGAAAAAAGTTTGGTATAAAAATCTCGAAAGGCCGCTAAAATGTCACTGGAATTAGTAACACAGGAAGAATCAGGTAAGTCGATTTTCTCTATGAATTTCTTCTTACCCTTATCACACTCCATTTTAAAGAAATAACGTGAAGGCTTTTCAGAAGAGTCTAGAAAATTGGCTCTAGACCTAATCATAGACCCCCTGAAACTATCAGTATGAAAATCAAGTAACTGTCTCTTAATAGACTGAACTTGATCAATAAAGTGTCCAGGTGACTTTTTTTCTAAATTATACAACTTATTATATTTTTCTTGTAAAGATCTGACAACAGAACGTTTAACTTTAGCTTTACGTTTACAATATCCAATAATGAAATATTTGATAACAGATTTACAATTATCCCAATGATCTAAAGACACAGGCTTATTGTCAGTTAGATCAAGCCAGAAATCTTTAAAAGCAATCTGAAAGGCTCTATCGCTCAAAATACTATTATTAAGTTTCCAGTAAAAGGGTCCAAACTTATCCTCAGAAAATAGTTTAATTTTTAGAAGAACAAAATCATGGTCGGAACTACCAGACGGAAAAATTCTATTCTCTAATAAATGCTCTTTCAATATACATGAAATATAAAATCGATCTAAGCGGCATGAAACACCATTACCATGCCAAGTAGTAGAAATGACATTCGGAAAAAGTGATCTAAATGTCTCAAATAACTTAAAATCATTACACAGATTTTTTATTGAAACACTACCAGGAAGACCACGACTGGGATTACCACCAATCTTATCAAGGGAATTGTTTTCAATACAATTAAAATCACCAGCAAAAATGATGGGCCTTCTACAGGTAAAATGATGTATAATATTATCAAAAAATGCCCGACGCTCCTCATCAACATTTGGGGCGTATACATTAATAATTCTGAACTCGCTATCATAATATTTAAAATCAACAAACATGGTCCGTCCTTCTCTATCAAGATCAAACTTTTGTAGTTTTACATCTATAAAAAACAAAACAGCTGTGCCCTTACTATTATATGAACCGAAATTCCATATTGCTTTACATTTCAAAAAACTTTCAATCTTTTTACCGACAAACAAGTTAGAAACATGAGTTTCTTGTAACAATACAACATGTACATTATGATTATGTACAAAATCATTCAGCTCATATTGCTTAGACTTGGATAAAAACCCGTTACAATTCCATGTAATTATATTGATTGTTGTATTATTCTCCATCATTATAATTTATTTTTGGTAGGTATAATCTATAAAAGATACAAGCAGAAGAAAAAGTTAAGTGGAAGGAGAGAAAGTTAACAGGTAAGTAAAAGCACACTCGCGCACGATCGGTCTGCAGCCAGGAGAGGAAGGTGAGTATAAAGTAAACACATTCAAAACACAGCAGACAACTGTATAAGCGTGATCAATGAACCGCAACACAGGTAAGTTATCGAGTGCACGAGTGCGACTCTCGATACACGCGCCCCAAAAGGATTGGCTGAGCGTATGCCTGTGAAAAGTCAGCTTAACAACAATATAATAATAATAACAATAATAATAATAATTATGAAGAACAAATGCGAATGTAATGTGACAACATTGGTAAGATTCGCAAGCAATTAAAATCAAAGTAGTGGACGTTAGGCAGTATTGGTAAATATATATTGATATATAAAATGAAAATGCTGTATTAATACGTAAAGCCGACAATACATAAGTACTTTCTACTGGTAAAGACCTCTGCGTAGCTGAGGAAGCTAACAAAGCTCTTACAGGTAAAAACACGCGTTGTTGTATGCTAGCAATTATATAGTACAGGTAAAAATACAACTGGACGATAAGCTGACAATGCATATCAATATAAGTATAACATTGAATGATAACATGAGTTAAATAATGAAACCAAATCAAACATACAGTTACTGTAAACACCTTGTAGGTGAAATGATAACAATAGTCCAGGGACAAGCTGAGGTCAAATATGGAATACAATGCCGCCGCCATAGTCCGATAAAGAAAGTCCAAAACCGTTAACCGAGAAAATAGTAAAACCGAAATTTACCCAGACTCCTCGTCAATAACCAGGTGATCCTCATCCGACATGTCGGAATCACTCCGGTCGTCGATACATCTCTGTCCAGGTACTAGGTCGCCATTTGACAGGATGCCCGGGGATATTGATGAATGTTTCCCCTTCTTTGTAACCCTTTGGAATCCGGCATCATCTATGACGGGGCCCGGGCGCTTTGTCGGTAGGGATGTTGGGTTATCGCTACTTCCGGACGAGGGGCACGCGGCAGTACTATTCCTTTCGGAAGAGGGACTCTCGGTAAGGCTACTCCCTCCGGACGAGGGGCTCGTAGCGGGACCGCTCCCTCCGGACGAGGGGCTCACGGTAGAACTGTTTAGCTGTGTTGCCTCTGACTCCTCTCGAAGTGGCGTAGGGCCCATACCCGGGATGGACTGAGATGAAGACTGGGCTACCTTAGCGTAGGTAGCCCGAGTCGTAGGCTCGGGTTTCCCGGGACACTGAGACCTCACGTGTCCGACCTGCTGGCAGCGCAGGCAAATGGGAGGTCTGCCTGGAACGGTAATCAGGGCCACCTTACCGAACAGTCTGTCGCGATAAGGTATCCTGTCCTGGTCGCCTTCCTTTATCAATAACGTGACGATTCTTGTCCCCGTCTCCAAAGTGACTTTCCCTATGGAAGTCTTTTCTCTAGCTATGTTAATGACCTTTCCATAGTAGCTATCGAAATGGTCCGCTATGGCGTCATCTGATATCCAAGACGGGAGCCACATTACACGCAAAGATATCCGGCGTTGGTCGCATCGCTCCGGTGTAAGTGCGAAATAAGTGTCCTTCATAGTACCTTTCTCTACAATACTGTCGACCACTGCCTCGGATTGCAAAGTAACAAACCAGGTGTTTGGAGCTTCGCACCTGAACACGGACACAATCTCCTCCCCGGGAAGTCCACCATTCAGTAATCGCTTCAAGACTTCAAAACGTGTAACAGTGTGTTTCCTTGGACCGGTGACGAACAACCTGACAGACTTCTTCAAAATATCGATATCGATATGATCCATACTTGTAGCAGTGGTGGCCATGATAGCGGTATCCCCTGTACCAGGTAAGTATGAGTTGTTACTGTAAAAGAGAATATATAAACTGAATGTAAAATTTTACAGACAAGGTATTTAAAAATTACCATATGGAAAGAGAAAAATGTGTATAACTAAAATAAATTGAAATACTATCTTAAATGCTTTCATAAAAATAGTATCATTATTATATTGTATAATATGATGTAAATATTGCATTACTTTATTACATAAAAAGTATCTTATTTGACAAATTTTATCTCAGTTACATGTTTTGGAAGAGGGGAAGTAACTCTAGGGATTGTGTTGCCGCTGACAAAGCGAAGTGAGACAACATGTTAAGAAACAAAGAACATGTTGGTGTGTTCTGCTTCCTTAGATATCGATTTTATATCCGTACCATTACAACAACAACAACAACAACTATAATTAGAATAATAACAATAATAATAGTAACAATAAGATTTAAAACATGCGTAAGTAAATTCAGAGCTAAGAATCATTTACACCTACAAATATTAGTTTTTAGCTAAAATCAGGTAGTTTTTCAACAGAAACTAAGGTTAAGTCATTTTATAATTTGACATCAAAGTAATTGCAAAAGCATTGGTTTAAGGAATGGTCAGCATCGGAATTGTACCAGACCAACTTAAATATAGTTCAATTTGAGTCAAAAATAGACGACACGGCAGGATCTGCTCTATTCCATCAAAATAGTTACTTATCAATATGTCATGAATTAATTTTAAAAATGACAACATTGGTTTCGCTTATCATATTTGTATCTTATCTTTAAAACGTCAAGATACATGTAAAGTAAGATAATATCAGATATATTGTATTATGACATCTGTATCAAAATTGTTTATACACGTGAGGGATTTAAATTGCTTTAACATATAAAATACATAATCACTCAACATTGACCTGTAGGGCTTATGTCAATGCTCAAATTGTACCACTTCCTAATTTTGTAATTTGTATTTTAATAATGTCAAAGAAAAATGTTTAGAATCTTATCAAAGTACTTTATCTGTGGTTGGTTTTGAATAGAAATCCCGTCTTTATACAGATGTCTGGAAATGATAAAAAAAAAAGTTAATTTGATCAAATCCCCATCTCACCGCTGAAAAGTCCATGATTCCAGACAACGTATTTATTGCTGTTAGGTCCTATTTCTACATATATAGGCATGGGTTACTTTACACTGAAGTGATTTTAAGTTAAATTAAATTCAGTTTTTTTTCATCCAATGTACAGTGGGGGAAAATACTAAATGATTTTCAATAGAATATTAACTTGTACAAATAATTCCAATAATTTTTTTATATTTCTCTAGGCAAACTAACTAAACAAGAGAAAACCTCTGAAAAGAACCAGTTCCCAACAGAACAACCAGAATTACTTACGATCATCAAACACGTGCAATGTTTTATATCAAACAAGTTATATTCTGGAAACACTTCTTTCAACAAAAATGTGTTTTAATTTTTTTTTCAGTTGATCATCCGGTACAACCATTGCAATTGTATTGTTCATATCTATACTGCAAGAAATAGGTATAGACAAACGTGGAATAAAAAAGGACGTCGAAAAACTGGTATTGACAACAAAATTATGTTTCACACATAAAAATTTAATTTTGTAAATGAAAATATTTCAAATATTTCCTTCTTAAATAGCCTATGCAAGCTACCCTACACATTACAAACCTTCAATCTTCTATATGTCCACTAGAGATCGAATTAAGAACAGGTCTTTAGACTTACTAACCATACACTATACTGATTGTGCTAAAGAGAGGTTCTCCCTAGCCAAGCAGTATAGCATGAATGTAGATTAAGAGTTATCTCCCTTACATATTACACCCAAGATATTCGTTACCATTTCCACTTTATGAATAAGAATTTAACAACATTTAAACAAAAGTGCCACAGACAGCATATGTCTAGTACCATTTGAGTAAAATCATATAAGTCTGTTCCTTTAATTGAGGGTTTTCTGTGTAAAACCCTGTTTACGAAGTCACCATACCTACCTGCATGATTCAAACCTTAGGCAATTCCCTCGGACTTCCAACACTACTCGCCCGAAACAAATTGAACGCGCCCCGGAAGTGCTTCCGGTACCTGCGCATGACAGACACCAGTATTCCTTCAAAGCCATAAGCTTAGTACTGGCTCTGTGGGGAAGGAGGGTGGGTTCATGCAGGTAGGTATGGTGACTTCGTAAACAGGGGTTTTACCCAGAAAACCCTCAGTTTACTTTAGTCCCCATACCTACCTGCATGAGTCAAACCTTAGGCAAACACAGAATTTGTAGCCTATAAAGGAGGTGGGTAGAGCCAGTCCAACTAACTTCCTATGAACAAAATATTACCTCCTAATAGGTCCGCCTGCCTTTCCTGTTCACCACTGACTGCAATATGACTGTCCTGGCAAACTGGCCTTCCGGTTTCCAAATGTCTTTCAAGTAGAAAGAGGTGAAGGTGGTTTCCTTCGCCCAATGCGCTGCCTTCACAATTTCTGAGATGGGCACCTTAGAAAAGAGTGCCCGGGACGTGGCCAGACGGCGAGTATCATGAGCCCTGGCCAGACGAACACCCTCCTCATTTGCTGACTCATACCAAAATTTCACCACCGACACAATCCATCGTGCAATGGAGTCTTTTGATGCCTCTTTTTGATTTCCGTCCTGATATGTAAGAAACAAACTTTTTTTTTTTTTTTTTTTTTTTATCGCCCCTTATGTCCTGTAATCTTCTAATATACATCTTCAAAGCTCTATAAGGACACAACTTCAAATCCTCCTCCTCAGTAGCAAAATTTAAAAATTTCGGAAGGAAAAAGGGCTCCCATGGTTTTCCAAGCCGCCGATTTTTAGTCAAGAACTGAATGTTGGGTAACAGATGAACCCCTGCCTGCTCCCAACGGATATGATCTTGTTCCACTGATAATGCATGTAACTCACTTGCTCGTGCAGCAGATGCCACAACCAACAGAAATAATGTCTTTAATGTAAGCCATTTTAAGGATGCTTCCCCCATAGGCGAAAAGGGTGACCGAGTCAACCTGAGTAGTACAAGCGGCAAACTCCAATTGGGTACCATAGACCTACACTCTGGTCTGGTATTAGACCTTAAAGCAGTCGCGACAAGTCCCTATCGGTACCATTGGAATCTCCATGAGTGTGAATGACTGCTATAGCTGTTCTATATCCTCCTAGTGTAGATATCTTAAAACCTTTACTCTGGTGTAAATACAAAAGAAAGTCCGCTATCTCAGTTACCGTTGCCAAACTGGGATCAATCTGTCGTTCCTCACACCAGCTGCTATAACATCGGATTCGCGCATTGTAGACCGCCTGTGTAGAAGGTCTCCGAGAAGCGGAGATCGCTTGAGCAACCTCCTGCGAAAACCCTCTTGAAGCATAGGTCTGTTTGACACTTTACATACCGTGAATCGGAACATCCCTGGATCCGGATGTACTAGCTTGCCTCTTTGCTGAGTCAGCAGCCTGTCGTTGAGTGAAAGCTCTCTTGGGTAATCCGCCAGAAGCTCTAGCAGCTGAGGGTACCAAGATTGACGTGGCCATCTCGGTGCTACTAGAAGTATCACGCAATCCTCTCGAGATATTTTCCTGAGAACATGAGGAATCAGTATTGTTGGTGGAAATGCATAAGCGAACATTCCCTTTTCATAGGGTCTAAACTACCAGGAGCTCCCTATAAGATATGAGCTGAGGAAAAAACCCCTTCCGATTTTTGTGACACTTGAGATACCCTATCGTTATCTGACACTGAATCTAACTCATCCAAGTCCTCCTCCCTGACACTCGATTGTTGCCGTTCACCAACAAACTTATCAAAACGACTCGGCCTACTTCCCGCCGGCCGAATACGAGTCATATCCTCCCCATTTACCTGGGGTTGTACCCCTGGAAATGGTTGCGAGGAAACGTTACTGGCAAAGAAGTTTGTTAACTGGGATGAAATCAAATTTTCGATGAGTCCCCGAGTGGTGTCGTCCAATGAAGGATTACCTACCGTACTCGCCGGCGGTGTGATCCCGTCTAGACTCCTACGTGGGGCCCGCACAGCCGCCCGAGTCTCCGACGTTTCCAAGCCTGTATTTAGGGGACTCATTCCACCCCGGGCTTCTGTTGCGGACTTTCCTCTTGGTGGTCGGCCTCCTGTCGACTTTTCCACCATCTTGTCGAAGATGGCCCATTTTTCCGCCGACCACTCGCTACAAACCCCGTACGTGAAAACCTTGTTGCAGACACGATGTCTAAAACATTTTTCGTGGTCGCCCAGTATGTTCCATCTTTTCCGAGCCAAAAACACGTGTTGGATGAAATGGCGCCCGAAAGAATACTGGTGTCTGTCATGCGCAGATACCGGAAGTACTTCCGGGGCGCGTTCAATTTGTTTCGGGAGAGTAGTGATGGAAGTCCGAGGGAATTGCCTAAGGTTTGACTCATGCAGGTAGGTATGGGGACTGAAGTAAACTAATTGAATTATGAAGCATATGTCTCAGTAGAATGCCTCACACAAGATATTTTGTCACAAAGGG
Source organism: Ylistrum balloti (assembly GCF_031769215.1). NCBI lineage: Eukaryota > Metazoa > Mollusca > Bivalvia > Pectinida > Pectinidae > Ylistrum > Ylistrum balloti. Next base: position 98,124 of record NW_026782657.1, on the reverse strand, counting down.
TATTTTTATTAGAGGTTTAACTGATAAAACAAAAGAGAAGTCGAGATATCGATATACTGCTTGCAAGGTTGGTGTTCTTATTTTTCAAATTGTTTATGGTCGAGGGTTAGCGCGAACGCAGACCCCCACACTAAAAAATAGCGTACCCGAGTAATCCGCATTTGGGATTATCGCAGGGTTCAGCCCGACCGGAGTGCAATGGAAGGGCCTCGACCTGGGGGAACCTTTTTTTTTAAGTTTCATAAAAAGTTTATTAACATATATACAGGTAAAAACGTCACGAGACAGACCCCAATGACGCCAGCGACTGATGTACAACCGGTAGCCCCGGTAAAGTGCCATTATCCTTACATCCTAAGATGGACAAGATATGTAAACGAAGTTACCTGGTTACACGATAGTTAACATAATTAATATGTTAAAAATAATGACAATTATCGGTATTAATTGATATGAGTCACAGCAGGTTTCTTGATTATAACGGGAGATTGATGTTTAGGTCGTCATCCCGCAAGGTACAGAAAATATCAGTAGTACACCAATACTCAGAGAAAGTGTTTCTGGAAAAGCGAGTAAAATCAGACTTAATGCGAAGAATAACATTGCTGAGAAAGTGACAGACGAGAGAATCAGAAGAAGGAGACTTTTTGTCATATTTTTTAACACAACGTATATGCCAAATGGACGATAGGGATTCTGCCACTAGAAAAAGGACAAGAGACTTTACTTTTAGAGTGAGACATACTGGTGAATGAAAATGCCAAAGTGCCGAATCAGTTGGGATCTTGTTCTCTGAGATCTGGTGTATCCAAGAATTTACCAAGGATACTAACGGCTGAATAAATGAACACTCAAAGAATAAATGTGAAATTGTTTCAAAACCAGTACAAAAAGTACAAAATTTACAGGATTCAACACCATATTTATACATTCGAAAATTCACAGGTAAAATCTCGTGTACTATCTTAAAGACAACATCACGTGAGCGAGTATCTAAAAACTTGTTTGAAATATTGCGAAAAACAATTTTAAAATCAACAGTTGGAAAAATCTTCACAACTCTTGGTGGCTTAGTAATACCAGCTAATAACGTAACGTACAACTCTTTGGTTGTCCCAGACTCAAAATTAGACTTGGGAAAGTCTTTTCTATATTTCTGAAAAATTCCATAAATATAAGAATAAAATGTAGGACACCACTCACTATGTGGAATACTATTGTCAACAGGTGAAAAATATTCTCGAAAATGTAATGAGAGCCAGTACTTGGTAAAATACCTCCACTTGGCCTCGGTATGTTTGAAAACAAAATCCTGACAATGTTTTAGATAAATGGCTTGAAATTTACTTTTAATGTTAACAATACCAAGTCCACCACTAGTAGTAGAGGCATAGGCTACGGAGCGCGCAAGTGGCTCCGACTTGGAATTCCATAAAAATCTAAACAAAGTTCTCTGTAAAAGATCTAAATAATGCCTTGGCATTATGACGGTAGTACCAATATACCAAAGTTTGCTGCAAGCAAGGACCTTTATAACTATGGACTTTTGTGTTAAAGATAAATTTCGCATTTTCCATAAATCCAAGGTCCTTGAAAATTTCCGAAAAACTGGCTGCCAAATATCGTCAGGAGTAATGTTATTGCCAATTAAAACCCCACAAATCTTATGTTTTTCAACCCAACTAATGCCGAAAGGGTTATCTGAACGTGATTTCCATTTCCCAAGCCAAATACCCTTAGTTTTCTGTTTATTCAATTTAGCACCTGACGCTTTGCCATACAGATTACACCAATGAAATAATTTTGAAATAGAGGAATCGGAACAGCAAATACCAGTACTATCATCTGCATAGAGGGAAATTTTAGCTGACTGAGAGGAACCCGGAAGTTTTACACCAGTTATTTCAGGATCGTCACGGACTTTTTTCGCAAAGGGCTCCAAGACCAAAACATATAAAAGAGGAGATAAACTACAGCCTTGCCGTACACCACGAGTGATAGGAAAGGGGTCAGATATAAACCCGTTAACAATAACGGACGAACAGACATTTTTGTATAAGATACTTACCCATTTAGCAAAATCAGGACCGAAATTGTAAGCTTCAAGTACCTTAAATAAAAATGTATAATTTACTCTATCAAAAGCTTTCTCTTGGTCAAGAGATATAAAAGCACACTTCAAGTCTTTTTGATTAACGTAATCAACAATATTACGAAGAAGATGACAGTTTTCAAAAATAGATCTATCTTTTATCGCGCAAGTTTGGTCAACCCCAACAAGTTTATCAATAACCTTACTTAACCTGTTGGAAATAACCTTGGAAAGAATTTTATAATCAATATTCAGGAGAGAAATGGGCCTCCAGTTTTTCATACTATTAGAATTCCTTGGATCTTTACATAATAACGATATAAAAGACGTTTTCTGGGTGTCACATAGCTCACCCTTCTGAAAAATGTCATTGTATAATGTGACAAGATGATCTCCTAATAAATCAAAAAAAGTAAGATAGAATTCTTTAGTGAGACCATCACTACCAGGGGACTTATTGTTCTTCATATGCTTGATAGCAGCTAATATTTCCTCCTTCCCTATAGGGCCTTCACACATTGACATTTCAAGTTCGTTAAGTTTGGGAAGGTTATCACAAAAAGAGTCAGCCAACTCAAAATCGATATCTTCCTCGGAAAAAAGTTTGGTATAAAAATCTCGAAAGGCCGCTAAAATGTCACTGGAATTAGTAACACAGGAAGAATCAGGTAAGTCGATTTTCTCTATGAATTTCTTCTTACCCTTATCACACTCCATTTTAAAGAAATAACGTGAAGGCTTTTCAGAAAAGTCTAAACAATTAGCTCTAGACCTAATCATAGACCCCCTGAAACTATCAGTATGAAAATCAAGTAGTTGTCTCTTAATAGACTGAACTTGGTCAATAAAGTGTCCAGGTGACTTTTTTTCTAAATTATACAACTTATTATATTTTTCTTGTAAAGATCTGACAACAGAACGTTTAACTTTAGCTTTACGTTTACAATATCCAATAATGAAATATTTGATAACAGATTTACAATTATCCCAATGATCTAAAGACACAGGCTTATTGTCAGTTAGATCAAGCCAGAAATCTTTAAAAGCAATCTGAAAGGCTCTATCGCTCAAAATACTATTATTAAGTTTCCAGTAAAAGGGTCCAAACTTATCCTCAGAAAATAGTTTAATTTTTAGAAGAACAAAATCATGGTCGGAACTACCAGACGGAAAAATTCTATTCTCTAATAAATGCTCTTTCAATATACATGAAATATAAAATCGATCTAAGCGGCATGAAACACCATTACCATGCCAAGTAGTAGAAATGACATTCGGAAAAAGTGATCTAAATGTCTCAAATAACTTAAAATCATTACACAGATTTTTTATTGAAACACTACCAGGAAGACCACGACTGGGATTACCACCAATCTTATCAAGGGAATTGTTTTCAATACAATTAAAATCACCAGCAAAAATGATGGGCCTTCTACAGGTAAAATGATGTATAATATTATCAAAAAATGCCCGACGCTCCTCATCAACATTTGGGGCGTATACATTAATAATTCTGAACTCGCTATCATAATATTTAAAATCAACAAACATGGTCCGTCCTTCTCTATCAAGATCAAACTTTTGTAGTTTTACATCTATGAAAAACAAAACAGCTGTGCCCTTACTATTATATGAACCGAAATTCCATATTGCTTTACATTTCAAAAAACTTTCAATCTTTTTACCGACAAACAAGTTAGAAACATGAGTTTCTTGTAACAATACAACATGTACATTATGATTATGTACAAAATCATTCGAATAAAAAGTGCGAGCTTATATTAAACATTATCGAATGTACATTGTGCTTAACGCCTAGATAAAATAAGTTATGGATTTAAATGACAAAATGTTGCCGACAATTCCATATAATTATATTGATTGTTGTATTACATTAACTCATCCAAAAACATTATAATTTATTTTTGGATAAAACAGCACCTATCCGGAAGTTAAACATGAAGCTATAAAATTAGAGTATAATCTTTTATCATCTATTAAAAATCAGTAACAATACAACAAAGTACATGCAGAATAACATTATTTAAATCTAAGAAAAATTATTTACAGCTATGGATAGTAGACTTGAGAGAATTGAAACTTTTCTTTGAATGTTTATTGTTGAATGTCGAATTGCGACAATCAAGGTTGGACAGGTAAGTGGTCAATTAACCAATCAAATCAAGCCCTATGTCACGAAACATTTGCTTTTGCGTTTACATTTCTGTTTGTTTACGTCCATTGACAAAAAATTAGGAGTTACACTTTTTACCAATCCTGTAGAAACAATTTTATTAGTGTTAATTGTAGTAAACACAAAGCTTAAAAACATAAATGGATTATGGAAGACAACTGTAATAAAAACCCAACATGTATCAATTTAAGTATTTTGGCTTGGCTATGTTTCTACTACATAATTATAAAGGTTAGATTATAAATATAAAGTTTAGATTACCATTTTCTTTATTCTTTTATCAAATGTAAAGTTTAAATAAATTTAACGAAATTTCAAAATGTACACTGAAAAGGCGTGACAATTATGTACAAAATCATTCAGCTCATATTGCTTAGACTTGGATAAAAACCCGTTACAATTCCATGTAATTATATTGATTGTTGTATTATTCTCCATCATTATAATTTATTTTTGGTAGGTATAATCTATACAAGATACAAGCAGAAGAAAAAGTTAAGTGGAAGGAGAGAAAGTTAACAGGTAAGTAAAAGCACACTCGCGCACGATCGGTCTGCAGCCAGGAGAGGAAGGTGAGTATAAAGTAAACACATTCAAAACACAGCAGACAACTGTATAAGCGTGATCAAAGACCGCAACACAGGTAAGTTATCGAGTGCACGAGTGCGACTCTCGATACACGCGCCCCAAAAGGATTGGCTGAGCGTATGCCTGTGAAAAGTCAGCTTAACAACAATATAATAATAATAACAATAATAATAATAATTATGAAGAACAAATGCGAATGTAATGTGACAACATTGGTAGGATTCGCAAGCAATTAAAATCAAAGTAGTGGACGTTAGGCAGTATTGGTAAATATATATTGATATATAAAATGAAAATGCTGTATTAATACGTAAAGCTGACAATACATAAGTACTTTCTACTGGTAAAGACCTCTGCGTAGCTGAGAAAGCTAACAAAGCTCTTACAGGTAAAAACACGCGTTGTTGTATGCTAGCAATTATATAGTACAGGTAAAAATACAACTGGACGATAAGCTGACAATGCATATCAATATAAGTATAACATTGAATGATAACATCAGTTAAATAATGAAACCAAATCAAACATACAGTTACTGTAAACACCTTGTAGGTGAAATGATAACAATAGTCCAGGGACAAGCTGAGGTCAAATATGGAATACAATGCCACCGCCATAGTCCGATAAAGAAAGTCCAAAACCGTTAACCGAGAAAATACTCAAACCGAAATTTACCCAGACTCCTCGTCAATAACCAGGTGATCCTCATCCGACATGTCGGAATCACTCCGGTCGTCGATACATCTCTGTCCAGGTACTAGGTCGCCATTTGACAGGATGCCCGGGGATATTGATGAATGTTTCCCCTTCTTTGTAACCCTTTGGAATCCGGCATCATCTATGACGGGGCCCGGGCGCTTTGTCGGTAGGGATGTTGGGTTATCGCTACTTCCGGACGAGGGGCACGCGGCAGTACTATTCCTTTCGGAAGAGGGACTCTCGGTAAGGCTACTCCCTCCGGATGAGGGGCTCGTAGCGGGACCGCTCCCTCCGGACGAGGGGCTCACGGTAGAACTGTTTAGCTGTGTTGCCTCTGACTCCTCTCGAAGTGGCGTAGGGCCCATACCCGGGATGGACTGAGATGAAGACTGGGCTACCTTAGCGTAGCTAGCCCGAGTCGTAGGCTCGGGTTTCCCGGGACACTGAGACCTCACGTGTCCGACCTGCTGGCAGCGCAGGCAAATGGGAGGTCTGCCTGGAACGGTAATCAGGGCCACCTTACCGAACAGTCTGTCGCGATAAGGTATCCTGTCCTGGTCGCCTTCCTTTATCAGTAACGTGACGATTCTTGTCCCCGTCTCCAAAGTGACTTTCCCTATGGAAGTCTTTTCTCTAGCTATGTTAATGACCTTTCCATAGTAGCTATCGAAATGGTCCGCTATGGCGTCATCTGATATCCAAGACGGGAGCCACATTACACGCAAAGATATCCGGCGTTGGTCGCATCGCTCCGGTGTAAGTGCGAAATAAGTGTCCTTCATAGTACCTTTCTCTACAATACTGTCGACCACTGCCTCGGATTGCAAAGTAACAAACCAGGTGTTTGGAGCTTCGCACCTGAACACGGACACAATCTCCTCCCCGGGAAGTCCACCATTCAGTAATCGCTTCAAGACTTCAAAACGTGTAACAGTGTGTTTCCTTGGACCGGTGACGAACAACCTGACAGACTTCTTCAAAATATCGATATCGATATGATCCATACTTGTAGCAGTGGTGGCCATGATAGCGGTATCCCCTGTACCAGGTAAGTATGAGTTGTTTCGTTACTGATACAGTATAAGAACTTCATCTAAGCTGACGAAGTCGGGGTTACGTAAAATTATCATACTTTTGTGAATAACAATTTACTATTTACAATGTTTCATCTCGCATTTCATCAATAATACATCCGTTATGTTGCCAACAAATTTGCAGATAATGTCGAATTAAAACAAGAACCATAACCTAATCCAAGATGATGCCATTTGTGTTCATCAACATATTAATTAATCTTGACAGGGGAGATCAATCAGTGTCATGCATTGTGCACTTGAGACATTTCATATCTCTGCACATCGGCCCACACATACTGAAATATGTTAAAACTATACATGTCCACGGAGACAAGATCCTGCAGATTTCTTCTGTTATTAAGCGAATAAAACAACATTATTCACGAGTTTTATACGATGCAAAGATTACATCAATTGTATCGACTGATTTTGCTTAGATGCCCTTTTCCCTCCTACCGTTACTGCTATGCTTGCTTGTTTGATCTTTCATACCGAAATATTCCACTGAATGCTTTGTAATCCTGGAGTCTACTTGGTCGGGCCGTTCATTCAGATATATTTCATGAAAATCTGTGTACTCCCTGGGTCCTCTTATTTGGCGATGAAGGCGTTGCCATCCTATGATTCTTAGAACAATTGCGATCTTCTGAGGAAGTTGTCTGAGCTGCACTTGAGATGAGTTGTTCGAAATATTTCACATTTCATTTGCATTACCACAATCCACCTCTGAAAAGCTGTTTGAACATTTCTTATTTGTAGCAAGTGATCCTGATGACAATTGAAATGCAATGTAATATACAAATATGATTTGCAATGCAAGGTGGTCTGCAGTTAGAAAACACTAGTTATTTGGCCGTCGATATGCTGTTTGCAAGTGGTATAATTTGCTGCAGAATGCAGTGTTTGTGCACTTAAGTGGTGATATTAGTACAGGCTTGTGACGAACGCCACGTGTAGTGTATTTGTATTATTGCTTGTTTATGGACGAGGGTTAGCGCGAACGCAGACCCCCACACTAAAAAATAGCGTACCCGAGTAATCCGCATTTGGGATTATCGCAGGGTTCAGCCCGACCGGAGTGCAATGGAAGGGCCTCGACCTGGGGGAACCTTTTTTTTTAAGTTTCATAAAAAGTTTATTAACATATATACAGGTAAAAACGTCACGAGACAGACCCCAATGACGCCAGCGACTGATGTACAACCGGTAGCCCCGGTAAAGTGCCATTATCCTTACATCCTAAGATGGATAAGATATGTAAACGAAGTTACCTGGTTACACGATAGTTAACATAATTAATATGTTAAAAATAATGACAATTATCGGTATTAATTGATATAAGTCACAGCATGTTTCTTGATTATAACGGGAGATTGATGTTTAGGTCGTCATCCCGCAAGGTACAGAAAATATCAGTAGTACACCAATACTCAGAGAAAGTGTTTCTGGAAAAGCGAGTAAAATCAGACTTAATGCGAAGAATAACATTGCTGAGAAAGTGACAGACGAGCGAATCAGAAGAAGGAGACTTTTTGTCATATTTTTTAACACAACGTATATGCCAAATGGACGATAGGGATTCTGCCACTAGAAAAAGGACAAGAGACTTTACTTTTAGAGTTAGACATACTGGTGAATGAAAATGCCAAAGTGCCGAATCAGTTGGGATCTTGTTCTCTGAGATCTGGTGTATCCAAGAATTTACCAAGGATACTAACGGCTGAATAAATGAACACTCAAAGAATAAATGTGAAATTGTTTCAAAACCAGTACAAAAAGTACAAAATTTACAGGATTCAACACCATATTTATACATTCGAAAATTCACAGGTAAAATCTCGTGTACTATCTTAAAGACAACATCACGTGAGCGAGTATCTAAAAACTTGTTTGAAATATTGCGAAAAACAATTTTAAAATCAACAGTTGGAAAAATCTTCACAACTCTTGGTGGCTTAGTAATACCAGCTAATAACGTAACGTACAACTCTTTGGTTGTCCCAGACTCAAAATTAGACTTGGGAAAGTCTTTTCTATATCTCTGAAAAATTCCATAAATATAAGAATAAAATGTAGGGCACCACTCACTATGTGGAATACTGTTGTCAACAGGTGAAAAATATTCTCGAAAATGTAATGAGAGCCAGTACTTGGTAAAATGCTTCCACTTGGCCTCGGTATGTTTGAAAACAAAATCCTGACAATGTTTTAGATAAATGGCTTGAAATTTACTTTTAATGTTAACAATACCAAGTCCACCACTAGTAGTAGAGGCATAGGCTACGGAGCGCGCAAGTGGCTCCGACTTGGAATTCCATAAAAATCTAAACAAAGTTCTCTGTAAAAGATCTAAATAATGCCTTGGCATTATGACGGTAGTACCAATATACCAAAGTCTGCTGCAAGCAAGGACCTTTATAACTATGGACTTTTGTGTTAAAGATAAATTTCGCATTTTCCATAATTCCAAGGTCCTTGAAAATTTCCGAAAAACTGGCTGCCAAATATCGTCAGGAGTAATGTTATTGCCAATTAAAACCCCACAAATCTTATGTTTTTCAACCCAACTAATGCCGAAAGGGTTATCTGAACGTGATTTCCATTTCCCAAGCCAAATACCCTTAGTTTTCTGTTTATTCAATTTAGCACCTGACGCTTTGCCATACAGATTACACCAATGAAATAATTTTGAAATAGAGGAATCGGAACAGCAAATACCAGTACTATCATCTGCATAGAGGGAAATTTTAGCTGACTGAGAGGAACCCGGAAGTTTTACACCAGTTATTTCATGATCGTCACGGACTTTTTTCGCAAAGGGCTCCAAGACCAAAACATATAAAAGAGGAGATAAACTACAGCCTTGCCGTACACCACGAGTGATAGGAAAGGGGTCAGATATAAACCCGTTAACAATAACGGACGAACAGACATTTTTGTATAAGATACTTACCCATTTAGCAAAATCAGGACCGAAATTGTAAGCTTCAAGTACCTTAAATAAAAATGTATAATTTACTCTATCAAAAGCTTTCTCTTGGTCAAGAGATATAAAAGCACACTTCAAGTCTTTTTGATTAACGTAATCAACAATATTACGAAGAAGATGACAGTTTTCAAAAATAGATCTATCTTTTATCGCGCAAGTTTGGTCAACCCCAACAAGTTTATCAATAACCTTACTTAACCTGTTGGTAATAACCTTGGAAAGAATTTTATAATCAATATTCAGGAGAGAAATGGGCCTCCAGTTTTTCATACTAGTAGAATTACTTGGATCTTTACATAATAACGAAATAAAAGACGTTTTCTGGGTGTCACATAGCTCACCCTTCTGAAAAATGTCATTGTATAATGTGACAAGATGATCTCCTAATAAATCAAAAAAAGTAAGATAGAATTCTTTAGTGAGACCATCACTACCAGGGGACTTATTGTTCTTCATATGCTTGATAGCAGCTAGTATTTCCTCCTTCCCTATAGGGCCTTCACACATTGACATTTCAAGTTCGTTAAGTTTGGGAAGGTTATCACAAAAAGAGTCAGCCAACTCAAAATCGATATCTTCCTCGGAAAAAAGTTTGGTATAAAAATCTCGAAAGGCCGCTAAAATGTCACTGGAATTAGTAACACAGGAAGAATCAGGTAAGTCGATTTTCTCTATGAATTTCTTCTTACCCTTATCACACTCCATTTTAAAGAAATAACGTGAAGGCTTTTCAGAAGAGTCTAGAAAATTGGCTCTAGACCTAATCATAGACCCCCTGAAACTATCAGTATGAAAATCAAGTAATTGTCTCTTAATAGACTGAACTTGATCAATAAAGTGTCCAGGTGACTTTTTTTCTAAATTATACAACTTATTATATTTTTCTTGTAAAGATCTGACAACAGAACGTTTAACTTTAGCTTTACGTTTACAATATCCAATAATGAAATATTTGATAACAGATTTACAATTATCCCAATGATCTAAAGACACAGGCTTATTGTCAGTTAGATCAAGCCAGAAATCTTTAAAAGCAATCTGAAAGGCTCTATCGCTCAAAATACTATTATTAAGTTTCCAGTAAAAGGGTCCAAACTTATCCTCAGAAAATAGTTTAATTTTTAGAAGAACAAAATCATGGTCGGAACTACCAGACGGAAAAATTCTATTCTCTAATAAATGCTCTTTCAATATACATGAAATATAAAATCGATCTAAGCGGCATGAAACACCATTACCATGCCAAGTAGTAGAAATGACATTCGGAAAAAGTGATCTAAATGTCTCAAATAACTTAAAATCATTACACAGATTTTTTATTGAAACACTACCAGGAAGACCACGACTGGGATTACCACCAATCTTATCAAGGGAATTGTTTTCAATACAATTAAAATCACCAGCAAAAATGATGGGCCTTCTACAGGTAAAATGATGTATAATATTATCAAAAAATGCCCGACGCTCCTCATCAACATTTGGGGCGTATACATTAATAATTCTGAACTCGCTATCATAATATTTAAAATCAACAAACATGGTCCGTCCTTCTCTATCAAGATCAAACTTTTGTAGTTTTACACCTATAAAAAACAAAACAGCTGTGCCCTTACTATTATATGAACCGAAATTCCATATTGCTTTACATTTCAAAAAACTTTCAATCTTTTTACCGACAAACAAGTTAGAAACATGAGTTTCTTGTAACAATACAACATGTACATTATGATTATGTACAAAATCATTCAGCTCATATTGCTTAGACTTGGATAAAAACCCGTTACAATTCCATGTAATTATATTGATTGTTGTATTATTCTCCATCATTATAATTTATTTTTGGTAGATATAATCTATACAAGATACAAGCAGAAGAAAAAGTTAAGTGGAAGGAGAGAAAGTTAACAGGTAAGTAAAAGCACACTCGCGCACGATCGGTCTGCAGCCAGGAGAGGAAGGTGAGATAAAGTAAACACATTCAAAACACAGCAGACAACTGTATAAGCGTGATCAATGAACCGCAACACAGGTAAGTTATCGAGTGCACGAGTGCGACTCTCGATACACGCGCCCCAAAAGGATTGGCTGAGCGTATGCCTGTGAAAAGTCAGCTTAACAACAATATAATAATAATAACAATAATAATAATAATTATGAAGAACAAATGCGAATGTAATGTGACAACATTGGTAAGATTCGCAAGCAATTAAAATCAAAGTAGTGGACGTTAGGCAGTATTGGTAAATATATATTGGTATATAAAATGAAAATGCTGTATTAATACGTAAAGCCGACAATACATAAGTACTTTCTACTGGTAAAGACCTCTGCGTAGCTGAGGAAGCTAACAAAGCTCTTACAGGTAAAAACACGCGTTGTTGTATGCTAGCAATTATATAGTACAGGTAAAAATACAACTGGACGATAAGCTGACAATGCATATCAATATAAGTATAACATTGAATGATAACATCAGTTAAATAATGAAACCAAATCAAACATACAGTTACTGTAAACACCTTGTAGGTGAAATGATAACAATAGTCCAGGGACAAGCTGAGGTCAAATATGGAATACAATGCCGCCGCCATAGTCCGATAAAGAAAGTCCAAAACCGTTAACCGAGAAAATAGTAAAACCGATATTTACCCAGACTCCTCGTCAATAACCAGGTGATCCTCATCCGACATGTCGGAATCACTCCGGTCGTCGATACATCTCTGTCCAGGTACTAGGTCGCCATTTGACAGGATGCCCGGGGATATTGATGAATGTTTCCCCTTCTTTGTAACCCTTTGGAATCCGGCATCATCTATGACGGGGCCCGGGCGCTTTGTCGGTAGGGATGTTGGGTTATCGCTACTTCCGGACGAGGGGCACGCGGCAGTACTATTCCTTTCGGAAGAGGGACTCTCGGTAAGGCTACTCCCTCCGGACGAGGGGCTCGTAGCGGGACCGCTCCCTCCGGACGAGGGGCTCACGGTAGAACTGTTTAGCTGTGTTGCCTCTGACTCCTCTCGAAGTGGCGTAGGGCCCATACCCGGGATGGACTGAGATGAAGACTGGGCTACCTTAGCGTAGGTAGCCCGAGTCGTAGGCTCGGGTTTCCCGGGACACTGAGACCTCACGTGTCCGACCTGCTGGCAGCGCAGGCAAATGGGAGGTCTGCCTGGAACGGTAATCAGGGCCACCTTACCGAACAGTCTGTCGCGATAAGGTATCCTGTCCTGGTCGCCTTCCTTTATCAATAACGTGACGATTCTTGTCCCCGTCTCCAAAGTGACTTTCCCTATGGAAGTCTTTTCTCTAGCTATGTTAATGACCTTTCCATAGTAGCTATCGAAATGGTCCGCTATGGCGTCATCTGATATCCAAGACGGGAGCCACATTACACGCAAAGATATCCGGCGTTGGTCGCATCGCTCCGGTGTAAGTGCGAAATAAGTGTCCTTCATAGTACCTTTCTCTACAATACTGTCGACCACTGCCTCGGATTGCAAAGTAACAAACCAGGTGTTTGGAGCTTCGCACCTGAACACGGACACAATCTCCTCCCCGGGAAGTCCACCATTCAGTAATCGCTTCAAGACTTCAAAACGTGTAACAGTGTGTTTCCTTGGACCGGTGACGAACAACCTGACAGACTTCTTCAAAATATCGATATCGATATGATCCATACTTGTAGCAGTGGTGGCCATGATAGCGGTATCCCCTGTACCAGGTAAGTATGAGTTGTTTCGTTACTGATACAGTATAAGAACTTCATCTAAGCTGACGAAGTCGGGGTTACGCAAAATTATCACACTTTTGTGAATAACAATTCACTATTTACAATGTTTCATCTCGCATTTCATCAATAATACATCCGTTATGTTGCCAACAAATTTGCAGATAATGTCGAATTAAAACAAGAACCATAACCTAATCCAAGATGATGCCATTTGTGTTCATCAACATATTAATTAATCTTGACAGGGGAGATCAATCAGTGTCATGCATTGTGCACTTGAGACATTTCATATCTCTGCACATCGGCCCACACATACTGAAATATATTAAAACTATACATGTCCACGGAGACAAGATCCTGCAGATTTCTTCTGTTATTAAGCGAATAATACAACACTATTCACGAGTTTTAAACGATCCAAAGATTACATCAATTGTATCGACTGATGTTGCTTAGATGCCCTTTTCCCTCCTACCGTTACTGCTATGCTTGCTTGTTTGATCTTTCATACCGAAATATTCCACTGAATGCTTTGTAATCCTGGAGTCTACTTGGTCGGGCCGTTCATTCAGATATATTTCATGAAAACCTGTGTACTCCCTGTGTCCTCTTATTTGGCGATGAAGGCGTTGCCATCCTATGATTCTTAGAACAATTGCGATCTTCTGAGGAAGTTGTCTGAGCTGCACTTGAGATGAGTTGTTCGAAATATTTCACATTTCATTTGCATTACCACAATCCACCTCTGAAAAGCTGTTTGAACATTTCTTATTTGTAGCAAGTGATCCTGATGACAATTGAAATGCAATGTAATATACAAATATGATTTGCAATGCAAGGTGGTCTGCAGTTAGAAAACACTAGTTATTTGGCCGTCGATATGCTGTTTGCAAGTGGTATAATTTGCTGCAGAATGCAGTGTTTGTGCACTTAAGTGGTGATATTAGTACAGGCTTGTGACGAACGCCACGTGTAGTGTATTTGTATTATTGCTTGTTTATGAACGAGGGTTAGCGCGAACGCAGACCCCCACACTAAAAAATAGCGTACCCGAGTAATCCGCATTTGGGATTATCGCAGGGTTCAGCCCGACCGGAGTGCAATGGAAGGGCCTCGACCTGGGGGAACCGCCTTGCTGATCACGGTATCACCTGTACCAGGTAAGTATGAGTTGTTTCGTTACTGATACAGTATAAGAACTTCATCTAAGCTGACGAAGTCGGGGTTACGCAAAATTATCATACTTTTGTGAATAACAATTTACTATTTACAATGTTTCATCTCGCATTTCATCAATAATACATCCGTTATGTTGCCAACAAATTTGCAGATAATGTCGAATTAAAACAAGAACCATAACCTAATCCAAGATGATGCCATTTGTGTTCATCAACATATTAATTAATCTTGACAGGGGAGATCAATCAGTGTCAGGCATTGTGCACTTGAGACATTTCATATCTCTGCACATCGGCCCACACATACTGAAATATGTTAAAACTATACATGTCCACGGAGACAAGATCCTGCAGATTTCTTCTGTTATTAAGCGAATAAAACAACATCATTCACGAGTTTTATACGATGCAAAGATTACATCAATTGTATCGACTGATTTTGCTTAGATGCCCTTTTCCCTCCTACCGTTACTGCTATGCTTGCTTGTTTGATCTTTCATACCGAAATATTCCACTGAATGCTTTGTAATCCTTGAGTCTACTTGGTCGGGCCGTTCATTCAGATATATTTCATGAAAACCTGTGTACTCCCTGTGTCCTCATATTTGGCGATGAAGGCGTTGCCATCCTATGATTCTTAGAACAATTGCGATCTTCTGAGGAAGTTGTCTGAGCTGCACTTGAGATGAGTTGTTCGAAATATTTCACATTTCATTTGCATTACCACAATCCACCTCTGAAAAGCTGTTTGAACATTTCTTATTTGTAGCAAGTGATCCTGATGACAATTGAAATGCAATGTAATATACAAATATGATTTGCAATGCAAGGTGGTCTGCAGTTAGAAAACACTAGTTATTTGGCCGTCGATATGCTGTTTGCAAGTGGTATAATTTGCTGCAGAATGCAGTGTTTGTACACTTAAGTGGTGATATTAGTACAGGCTTGTGACGAACGTCACGTGTAGTGTATTTGTATTATTGCTTGTTTATGAACGAGGGTTAGCGCGAACGCAGACCCCCACACTAAAAAATAGCGTACCCGAGTAATCCGCATTTGGGATTATCGCAGGGTTCAGCCCGACCGGAGTGCAATGGAAGGGCCTCGACCTGGGGGAACCGCCTTGCTGATCACGGTATCACCTGTACCAGGTAAGTATGAGTTGTTTCGTTACTGATACAGTATAAGAACTTCATCTAAGCTGACGAAGTCGGGGTTACGCAAAATTATCATACTTTTGTGAATAACAATTTACTATTTACAATGTTTCATCTCGCATTTCATCAATAATACATCCGTTATGTTGCCAACAAATTTGCAGATAATGTCGAATTAAAACAAGAACCATAACCTAATCCAAGATGATGCCATTTGTGTTCATCAACATATTAATTAATCTTGACAGGGGAGATCAATCAGTGTCAGGCATTGTGCACTTGAGACATTTCATATCTCTGCACATCGGCCCACACATACTGAAATATGTTAAAACTATACATGTCCACGGAGACAAGATCCTGCAGATTTCTTCTGTTATTAAGCGAATAAAACAACATCATTCACGAGTTTTATACGATGCAAAGATTACATCAATTGTATCGACTGATTTTGCTTAGATGCCCTTTTCCCTCCTACCGTTACTGCTATGCTTGCTTGTTTGATCTTTCATACCGAAATATTCCACTGAATGCTTTGTAATCCTGGAGTCTACTTGGTCGGGCCGTTCATTCAGATATATTTCATGAAAACCTGTGTACTCCCTGTGTCCTCTTATTTGGCGATGAAGGCGTTGCCATCCTATGATTCTTAGAACAATTGCGATCTTCTGAGGAAGTTGTCTGAGCTGCACTTGAGATGAGTTGTTCGAAATATTTCACATTTCATTTGCATTACCACAATCCACCTCTGAAAAGCTGTTTGAACATTTCTTATTTGTAGCAAGTGATCCTGATGACAATTGAAATGCAATGTAATATACAAATATGATTTGCAATGCAAGGTGGTCTGCAGTTAGAAAACACTAGTTATTTGGCCGTCGATATGCTGTTTGCAAGTGGTATAATTTGCTGCAGAATGCAGTGTTTGTGCACTTAAGTGGTGATATTAGTACAGGCTTGTGACGAACGCCACGTGTAGTGTATTTGTATTATTGCTTGTTTATGAACGAGGGTTAGCGCGAACGCAGACCCCCACACTAAAAAATAGCGTACCCGAGTAATCCGCATTTGGGATTATCGCAGGGTTCAGCCCGACCGGAGTGCAATGGAAGGGCCTCGACCTGGGGGAACCGCCTTGCTGATCACGGTATCCCCTGTACCAGGTAAGTATGAGTTGTTTCGTTACTGATACAGTATAAGAACTTCATCTAAGCTGACGAAGTCGGGGTTACGCAAAATTATCATACTTTTGTGAATAACAATTTACTATTTACAATGTTTCATCTCGCATTTCATCAATAATACATCCGTTATGTTGCCAACAAATTTGCAGATAATGTCGAATTAAAACAAGAACCATAACCTAATCCAAGATGATGCCATTTGTGTTCATCAACATATTAATTAATCTTGACAGGGGAGATCAATCAGTGTCATGCATTGTGCACTTGAGACATTTCATATCTCTGCACATCGGCCCACACATACTGAAATATGTTAAAACTATACATGTCCACGGAGCCAAGATCCTGCAGATTTCTTCTGTTATTAAGCGAATAATACAACCCTATTCACGAGTTTTATACGATGCAAAGATTACATCAATTGTATCGACTGATTTTGTTTAGATGCCCTTTTCTCTCCTACCGTTACTGCTATGCTTGCTTGTTTGATCTTTCATACCGAAATATTCCACTGAATGCTTTGTAATCCTTGAGTCTACTTGGTCGGGCCGTTCATTCAGATATATTTCATGAAAATCTGTGTACTCCCTGTGTCCTCTTATTTGGCCATGAAGGCGTTGCCATCCTATGATTCTTAGAACAATTGCGATCTTCTGAGGAAGTTGTCTGAGCTGCACTTGAGATGAGTTGTTCGAAATATTTCACATTTCATTTGCATTACCACAATCCACCTCTGAAAAGCTGTTTGAACAGTTCTTATTTGTAGCAAGTGATCCTGATGACAATTGAAATGCAATGTAATATACAAGTATGATTTGCAATGCAAGGTGGTCTGCAGTTAGAAAACACTAGTTATTTGGCCGTCGATATGCTGTTTTCAAGTGGTATAATTTGCTGCAGAATGCAGTGTTTGTGCACTTAAGTCGTGATATTAGTACAGGCTTGTGACGAACGCCACGTGTAGTGTATTTGTATTATTGCTTGTTTATGGACGAGGGTTAGCGCGAACGCAGACCCCCACACTAAAAAATAGCGTACCCGAGTAATCCGCATTTGGGATTATCGCAGGGTTCAGCCCGACCGGAGTGCAATGGAAGGGCCTCGACCTGGGGGAACCGCCTTGCTGATCACGGTATCCCCTGTACCAGGTAAGTATGAGTTGTTTCGTTACTGATACAGTATAAGAACTTCATCTAAGCTGACGAAGTCGGGGTTACGCAAAATTATCATACTTTTGTGAATAACAGTTTACTATTTACAATGTTTCATCTCGCATTTCATCAATAATACATCCGTTATGTTGCCAACAAATTTGCAGATAATGTCGAATTAAAACAAGAACCATAACCTAATCCAAGATGATGCCATTTGTGTTCATCAACATATTAATTAATCTTGACAGGGGAGATCAATCAGTGTCATGCATTGTGCACTTGGGACATTTCATATCTCTGCACATCGGCCCACACATACTGAAATATGTTAAAACTATACATGTCCACGGAGCCAAGATCCTGCAGATTTCTTCTGTTATTAAGCGAATAATACAACACTATTCACGAGTTTGATACGATGCAAAGATTACATCAATTGTATCGACTGATTTTGTTTCGATGCCCTTTTCTCTCCTACCATTACTGCTGTGCTTGCTTGTTTGATCTTTCATACCGAAATATTCCACTGAATGCTTTGTAATCCTTGAGTCTACTTGGTCGGGCCGTTCATTCAGATATATTTCATGAAAATCTGTGTACTCCCTGTGTCCTCTTATTTGGCCATGAAGGCGTTGCCATCCTATGATTCTTAGAACAATTGCGATCTTCTGAGGAAGTTGTCTGAGCTGCACTTGAGATGAGTTGTTCGAAATATTTCACATTTCATTTGCATTACCACAATCCACCTCTGAAAAGCTGTTTGAACAGTTCTTATTTGTAGCAAGTGATCCTGATGACAATTGAAATGCAATGTAATATACAAGTATGATTTGCAATGCAAGGTGGTCTGCAGTTAGAAAACACTAGTTATTTGGCCGTCGATATGCTGTTTTCAAGTGGTATAATTTGCTGCAGAATGCAGTGTTTGTGCACTTAAGTCGTGATATTAGTACAGGCTTGTGACGAACGCCACGTGTAGTGTATTTGTATTATTGCTTGTTTATGGACGAGGGTTAGCGCGAACGCAGACCCCCACACTAAAAAATAGCGTACCCGAGTAATCCGCATTTGGGATTATCGCAGGGTTCAGCCCGACCGGAGTGCAATGGAAGGGCCTCGACCTGGGGGAACCGCCTTGCTGATCACGGTATCCCCTGTACCAGGTAAGTATGAGTTGTTTCGTTACTGATACAGTATAAGAACTTCATCTAAGCTGACGAAGTCGGGGTTACGCAAAATTATCATACTTTTGTGAATAACAGTTTACTATTTACAATGTTTCATCTCGCATTTCATCAATAATACATCCGTTATGTTGCCAACAAATTTGCAGATAATGTCGAATTAAAACAAGAACCATAACCTAATCCAAGATGATGCCATTTGTGTTCATCAACATATTAATTAATCTTGACAGGGGAGATCAATCAGTGTCATGCATTGTGCACTTGAGACATTTCATATCTCTGCACATCGGCCCACACATACTGAAATATGTTAAAACTATACATGTCCACGGAGCCAAGATCCTGCAGATTTCTTCTGTTATTAAGCGAATAATACAACACTATTCACGAGTTTGATACGATGCAAAGATTACATCAATTGTATCGACTGATTTTGTTTCGATGCCCTTTTCTCTCCTACCATTACTGCTGTGCTTGCTTGTTTGATCTTTCATACCGAAATATTCCACTGAATGCTTTGTAATCCTTGAGTCTACTTGGTCGGGCCGTTCATTCAGATATATTTCATGAAAATCTGTGTACTCCCTGTGTCCTCTTATTTGGCCATGAAGGCGTTGCCATCCTATGATTCTTAGAACAATTGCGATCTTCTGAGGAAGTTGTCTGAGCTGCACTTGAGATGAGTTGTTCGAAATATTTCACATTTCATTTGCATTACCACAATCCACCTCTGAAAAGCTGTTTGAACAGTTCTTATTTGTAGCAAGTGATCCTGATGACAATTGAAATGCAATGTAATATACAAGTATGATTTGCAATGCAAGGTGGTCTGCAGTTAGAAAACACTAGTTATTTGGCCGTCGATATGCTGTTTTCAAGTGGTATAATTTGCTGCAGAATGCAGTGTTTGTGCACTTAAGTCGTGATATTAGTACAGGCTTGTGACGAACGCCACATGTAGTGTATTTGTATTATTGCTTGTTTATGGACGAGGGTTAGCGCGAACGCAGACCCCCACACTAAAAAATAGCGTACCCGAGTAATCCGCATTTGGGATTATCGCAGGGTTCAGCCCGACCGGAGTGCAATGGAAGGGCCTCGACCTGGGGGAACCGCCTTGCTGATCACGGTATCCCCTGTACCAGGTAAGTATGAGTTGTTTCGTTACTGATACAGTATAAGAACTTCATCTAAGCTGACGAAGTCGGGGTTACGCAAAATTATCATACTTTTGTGAATAACAGTTTACTATTTACAATGTTTCATCTCGCATTTCATCAATAATACATCCGTTATGTTGCCAACAAATTTGCAGATAATGTCGAATTAAAACAAGAACCATAACCTAATCCAAGATGATGCCATTTGTGTTCATCAACATATTAATTAATCTTGACAGGGGAGATCAATCAGTGTCATGCATTGTGCACTTGGGACATTTCATATCTCTGCACATCGGCCCACACATACTGAAATATGTTAAAACTATACATGTCCACGGAGCCAAGATCCTGCAGATTTCTTCTGTTATTAAGCGAATAATACAACACTATTCACGAGTTTGATACGATGCAAAGATTACATCAATTGTATCGACTGATTTTGTTTCGATGCCCTTTTCTCTCCTACCATTACTGCTGTGCTTGCTTGTTTGATCTTTCATACCGAAATATTCCACTGAATGCTTTGTAATCCTTGAGTCTACTTGGTCGGGCCGTTCATTCAGATATATTTCATGAAAATCTGTGTACTCCCTGTGTCCTCTTATTTGGCGATGAAGGCGTTGCCATCCTATGATTCTTAGAACAATTGCGATCTTCTGAGGAAGTTGTCTGAGCTGCACTTGAGATGAGTTGTTCGAAATATTTCACATTTCATTTGCATTACCACAATCCACCTCTGAAAAGCTGTTTGAACAGTTCTTATTTGTAGCAAGTGATCCTGATGACAATTGAAATGCAATGTAATATACAAATATGATTTGCAATGCAAGGTGGTCTGCAGTTAGAAAACACTAGTTATTTGGCCGTCGATATGCTGTTTGCAAGTGGTATAATTTGCTGCAGAATGCAGTGTTTGTGCACTTAAGTGGTGATATTAGTACAGGCTTGTGACGAACGCCACGTGTAGTGTATTTGTATTATTGCTTGTTTATGGACGAGGGTTAGCGCGAACGCAGACCCCCACACTAAAAAATAGCGTACCCGAGTAATCCGCATTTGGGATTATCGCAGGGTTCAGCCCGACCGGAGTGCAATGGAAGGGCCTCGACCTGGGGGAACCTTTTTTTTTAGTTTCATAAAAAGTTTATTAACATATATACAGGTAAAAACGTCACGAGACAGACCCCAATGACGCCAGCGACTGATGTACAACCGGTAGCCCCGGTAAAGTGCCATTATCCTTACATCCTAAGATGGACAAGATATGTAAACGAAGTTACCTGGTTACACGATAGTTAACATAATTAATATGTTAAAAATAATGACAATTATCGGTATTAATTGATATAAGTCACAGCATGTTTCTTGATTATAACGGGAGATTGATGTTTAGGTCGTCATCCCGCAAGGTACAGAAAATATCAGTAGTACACCAATACTCAGAGAAAGTGTTTCTGGAAAAGCGAGTAAAATCAGACTTAATGCGAAGAATAACATTGCTGAGAAAGTGACAGACGAGCGAATCAGAAGAAGGAGACTTTTTGTCATATTTTTTAACACAACGTATATGCCAAATGGACGATAGGGATTCTGCCACTAGAAAAAGGACAAGAGACTTTACTTTTAGAGTTAGACATACTGGTGAATGAAAATGCCAAAGTGCCGAATCAGTTGGGATCTTGTTCTCTGAGATCTGGTGTATCCAAGAATTTACCAAGGATACTAACGGCTGAATAAATGAACACTCAAAGAATAAATGTGAAATTGTTTCAAAACCAGTACAAAAAGTACAAAATTTACAGGATTCAACACCATATTTATACATTCGAAAATTCACAGGTAAAATCTCGTGTACTATCTTAAAGACAACATCACGTGAGCGAGTATCTAAAAACTTGTTTGAAATATTGCGAAAAACAATTTTAAAATCAACAGTTGGAAAAATCTTCACAACTCTTGGTGGCTTAGTAATACCAGCTAATAACGTAACGTACAACTCTTTGGTTGTCCCAGACTCAAAATTAGACTTGGGAAAGTCTTTTCTATATCTTCTGAAAAATTCCATAAATATAAGAATAAAATGTAGGGCACCACTCACTATGTGGAATACTGTTGTCAACAGGTGAAAAATATTCTCGAAAATGTAATGAGAGCCAGTACTTGGTAAAATACTTCCACTTGGCCTCGGTATGTTTGAAAACAAAATCCTGACAATGTTTTAGATAAATGGCTTGAAATTTACTTTTAATGTTAACAATACCAAGTCCACCACTAGTAGTAGAGGCATAGGCTACGGAGCGCGCAAGTGGCTCCGACTTGGAATTCCATAAAAATCTAAACAAAGTTCTCTGTAAAAGATCTAAATAATGCCTTGGCATTATGACGGTAGTACCAATATACCAAAGTTTGCTGCAAGCAAGGACCTTCATAACTATGGACTTTTGTGTTAAAGATAAATTTCGCATTTTCCATAAATCCAAGGTCCTTGAAAATTTCCGAAAAACTGGCTGCCAAATATCGTCAGGAGTAATGTTATTGCCAATTAAAACCCCACAAATCTTATGTTTTTCAACCCAACTAATGCCGAAAGGGTTATCTGAACGTGATTTCCATTTCCCAAGCCAAATACCCTTAGTTTTCTGTTTATTCAATTTAGCACCTGACGCTTTGCCATACAGATTACACCAATGAAATAATTTTGAAATAGAGGAATCGGAACAGCAAATACCAGTACTATCATCTGCATAGAGGGAAATTTTAGCTGACTGAGAGGAACCCGGAAGTTTTACACCAGTTATTTCAGGATCGTCACGGACTTTTTTCGCAAAGGGCTCCAAGACCAAAACATATAAAAGAGGAGATAAACTACAGCCTTGCCGTACACCACGAGTGATAGGAAAGGGGTCAGAAATAAACCCGTTAACAATAACGGACGAACAGACATTTTTGTATAAGATACTTACCCATTTAGCAAAATCAGGACCGAAATTGTAAGTTTCAAGTACCTTAAATAAAAATGTATAACTTACTCTATCAAAAGCTTTCTCTTGGTCAAGAGATATAAAAGCACACTTTAAGTCTTTTTGATTAACGTAATCAACAATATTACGAAGAAGATGACAGTTTTCAAAAATAGATCTATCTTTTATCGCGCAAGTTTGGTCAACCCCAACAAGTTTATCAATAACCTTACTTAACCTGTTGGTGATAACCTTGGAAAGAATTTTATAATCAATATTCAGGAGAGAAATGGGCCTCCAGTTTTTCATACTAGTAGAATTACTTGGATCTTTACATAATAACGATATAAAAGACGTTTTCTGGGTGTCACATAGCTCACCCTTCTGAAAAATGTCATTGTATAATGTGACAAGATGATCTCCTAATAAATCAAAAAAAGTAAGATAGAATTCTTTAGTGAGACCATCACTACCAGGGGACTTATTGTTCTTCATATGCTTGATAGCAGCTAGTATTTCCTCCTTCCCTATAGGGCCTTCACACATTGACATTTCAAGTTCGGTAAGTTTGGGAAGGTTATCACAAAAAGAGTCAGCCAACTCAAAATCGATATCTTCCTCGGAAAAAAGTTTGGTATAAAAATCTCGAAAGGCCGCTAAAATGTCACTGGAATTAGTAACACAGGAAGAATCAGGTAAGTCGATTTTCTCTATGAATTTCTTCTTACCCTTATCACACTCCATTTTAAAGAAATAACGTGAAGGCTTTTCAGAAGAGTCTAGAAAATTGGCTCTAGACCTAATCATAGACCCCCTGAAACTATCAGTATGAAAATCAAGTAATTGTCTCTTAATAGACTGAACTTGATCAATAAAGTGTCCAGGTGACTTTTTTTCTAAATTATACAACTTATTATATTTTTCTTGTAAAGATCTGACAACAGAACGTTTAACTTTAGCTTTACGTTTACAATATCCAATAATGAAATATTTGATAACAGATTTACAATTATCCCAATGATCTAAAGACACAGGCTTATTGTCAGTTAGATCAAGCCAGAAATCTTTAAAAGCAATCTGAAAGGCTCTATCGCTCAAAATACTATTATTAAGTTTCCAGTAAAAGGGTCCAAACTTATCCTCAGAAAATAGTTTAATTTTTAGAAGAACAAAATCATGGTCGGAACTACCAGACGGAAAAATTCTATTCTCTAATAAATGCTCTTTCAATATACATGAAATATAAAATCGATCTAAGCGGCATGAAACACCATTACCATGCCAAGTAGTAGAAATGACATTCGGAAAAAGTGATCTAAATGTCTCAAATAACTTAAAATCATTAAACAGATTTTTTATTGAAACACTACCAGGAAGACCACAACTGGGATTACCACCTATCTTATCAAGGGAAATGTTTTCAATACAATTAAAATCGCCTGCAAAAATGATGGGCCTTCTACAGGTAAAATGATGTATAATATTATCAAAAAATGCCCGACGCTCCTCATCAACATTTGGGGAGTATACATTAATAATTCTGAACTCGCTATCATAATATTTAAAATCAACAAACATGGTCCGTCCTTCTCTATCAAGATCAAACTTTTGCAGTTGTACATCTATGAAAAACAAAACAGCTGTGCCCTTACTATTATATGAACCGAAATTCCATATTGCTTTACATTTCAGAAAATTTTCAATGTTTTTGCCGACAAACAAGTTAGAGACATGAGTTTCTTGCAACAATACAACATGTACATTATGATTGTGTACAAAATCACTCAGCTCATATTGCTTAGACTTGGATAAAAACCCATTGCAATTCCATGTAATTATATTAATTGTTGTATTATTCTCTATCATTATAATATATTTTCAGGTATATAGAATCTCTACAAAACACCAGTAATAAGAAATCTATGCGGTAAGGAAATATAACAAACAGGAAGGGAAACACGCACCCGCACACGATCGGTCTTCAGAACCGAGGGAGGAAAGGTGAGTATAAAAACAAAACCATTCAAAACATAGCAGACTACAGTGAAAGTGTGATCAACGAACCGGAACACAGGTAAGTTAACGAGTGCACGAGAGTGACTCTCTATACACGCGCCTCGAATAGATTGCCTAAGCGTATGCCGGCGAAATTCCAGCTTAAACGCACCAACATAGTAATGATAATAATAATAAATATGAAGAACAAATACAAATATTAGGTGACAGAAAGGGTAGGATTCGCTAGTAATTGAACTCAGTATAGAAGACATTAGGCAGCAGTGGTAAGAATGTAAGAAGCCACAAAATAAAGAAGCTGTAATAATACGTAAAGCTGACAATTCGTAACAATTTTCTGATGGCAAAAAAAACGACGCAAGAGAGAAAGCTGACAAAGTTTTCACAGGTAAAAACCCGTGTTGTTGTGTACTATTGATTTTATAATATAGATAGGAATAAAAGCCGACAAAAAGTTGACAATGCGTGCATAGTACTGAGGTAAAACGTATACAGAATATTTCATATAGTGAGGTAACAGGTGAAAGTGGCTTATTGAAAGAAGCTAAACAAAACTTATACTGAACAAATAGAGGATTATAGATAACAACACAACAATGACAATGAATGAAAACATACATTGTATAATGAAACGAAACTATAATTTCACTTACAGTGAACACCTTCTGGGTGAGATGATCGCTAAAGTCCAGGGACACGCCAAGGTCAAGTATCCATCGCAACACCGCCGCCATTGTCCGATATAATTCAGTCCAAGTCTGTTGACAAAGAAAACTACACACATACCTAAAGAGTACCCTCGTCAATAACGAGATGATCGTCTTCGGACATATCTGAATCGCTCCGATCTTCTGAACACCTCTGTCCAGGAACTAAGTCCCCATTAGAGAGAAATGCCGGAGATGAGGCCGAATGCTTTCCTTTCTTCGTTACCCTCTGAAAGCCGTCCTCGTCGATGACGGGCCCCGGGCGTTTTGCAGAAAAAGTGTCCATACTACTCCCTCCGGACGAGGGGCTCGCAGTCTCGTCCTTGCTGATAGCCGGTTCCGACTCCTCCTGCTGTGCCACAGTTCCTGTTGGGGGGATTTCAACCGCGGACTGGCTTGTAGCCTGCGCTTTGTTGGCGTATGTAGCCCTAGTCGTTGGCTCTGGTCTTCCAGGGCACTGTGACCTAACATGGCCGATCTGTTGGCACCTTAAACAAATAGGTGGTCTTCCAGGAACCATAATCAGCGCCACTTTGCCAAAGAGTCGAGCTCTATACGGGATCCTGTCTTGATCTCCCTCCCTAATCATCAGTATGATTTCTCTGGTACCTGTCTCTAGAGTGACACCTCCTATGGTAGTTGTCTCTCTACCTATACGTATGACCTTCCCGTACAATTCATTAAAATCCTCGGCAATAGCTTCGTCTTCTATCCAGGTTGGCAGCCATTGTACTCGAATTGAGAGGCGGCGTTGGTCACACCGTTCTGGAGATAGTGTGAAATACGTCTCTTTCATTTGACCATTTTCTACGATGTTGTCAACCACTTCCCGGGACGTAACCGTGACGAACCAAGTATTCGGTGCCTCGCACCTGAAAACTGAAACGATGTTTTCGCCAGCAAAACCTGAAGACAGAAGTGATTTCACAACTTCAAATCTAGTGACGGAGTGTTTCCTGGATCCGGAAACAACCATTCTTACGGAGCGTTGCAAAACTTCAAGGTCAATATGCGTCATACTGGCGTTAGCGGCATCCATACTGTCGGTAGCCCCTGTACCAGGTAAGTATGAGTTGTTTCGTTACTGATACAGTATAAGAACTTCATCTAAGCTGACGAAGTCGGGGTTACGCAAAATTATCATACTTTTGTGAATAACAATTTACTATTTACAATGTTTCATCTCGCATTTCATCAATAATACATCCGTTATGTTGCCAACAAATTTGCAGATAATGTCGAATTAAAGCAAGAACCATAACCTAATCCAAGATGATGCCATTTGTGTTCATCAACATATTAATTAATCTTGACAGGGGAGATCAATCAGTGTCATGCATTGTGCACTTGAGACATTTCATATCTCTGCACATCGGCCCACACATACTGAAATATGTTAAAACTATACATGTCCACGGAGACAAGATCCTGCAGATTTCTTCTGTTATTAAGCGAATAATACAACACTATTCACGAGTTTTAAACGATCCAAAGATTACATCAATTGTATCGACTGATTTTGCTTAGATGCCCTTTTCCCTCCTACCGTTACTGCTATGCTTGCTTGTTTGATCTTTCATACCGAAATATTCCACTGAATGCTTTGTAATCCTGGAGTCTACTTGGTCGGGCCGTTCATTCAGATATATTTCATGAAAACCTGTGTACTCCCTGTGTCCTCTTATTTGGCGATGAAGGCGTTGCCATCCTATGATTCTTAGAACAATTGCGATCTTCTGAGGAAGTTGTCTGAGCTGCACTTGAGATAAGTTCGAAATATTTCACATTTCATTTGCATTACCACAATCCACCTCTGAAAAGCTGTTTGAACATTTCTTATTTGTAGCAAGTGATCCTGATGACAATTGAAATGCAATGTAATATACAAATATGATTTGCAATGCAAGGTGGTCTGCAGTTAGAAAACACTAGTTATTTGGCCGTCGATATGCTGTTTGCAAGTGGTATAATTTGCTGCAGAATGCAGTGTTTGTGCACTTAAGTGGTGATATTAGTACAGGCTTGTGACGAACGCCACGTGTAGTGTATTTGTATTATTGCTTGTTTATGGACGAGGGTTAGCGCGAACGCAGACCCCCACACTAAAAAATAGCGTACCCGAGTAATCCGCATTTGGGATTATCGCAGGGTTCAGCCCGACCGGAGTGCAATGGAAGGGCCTCGACCTGGGGGAACCGCCTTGCTAATCACGGTATCCCCTGTACCAGGTAAGTATGAGTTGTTTCGTTACTGATACAGTATAAGAACTTCATCTAAGCTGACGAAGTCGGGGTTACGCAAAATTATCATACTTTTGTGAATAACAATTTACTATTTACAATGTTTCATCTCGCATTTCATCAATAATACATCCGTTATGTTGCCAACAAATTTGCAGATAATGTCGAATTAAAGCAAGAACCATAACCTAATCCAAGATGATGCCATTTGTGTTCATCAACATATTAATTAATCTTGACAGGGGAGATCAATCAGTGTCATGCATTGTGCACTTGAGACATTTCATATCTCTGCACATCGGCCCACACATACTGAAATATGTTAAAACTATACATGTCCACGGAGACAAGATCCTGCAGATTTCTTCTGTTATTAAGCGAATAATACAACACTATTCACGAGTTTTAAACGATCCAAAGATTACATCAATTGTATCGACTGATTTTGCTTAGATGCCCTTTTCCCTCCTACCGTTACTGCTATGCTTGCTTGTTTGATCTTTCATACCGAAATATTCCACTGAATGCTTTGTAATCCTGGAGTCTACTTGGTCGGGCCGTTCATTCAGATATATTTCATGAAAACCTGTGTACTCCCTGTGTCCTCTTATTTGGCGATGAAGGCGTTGCCATCCTATGATTCTTAGAACAATTGCGATCTTCTGAGGAAGTTGTCTGAGCTGCACTTGAGATGAGTTGTTCGAAATATTTCACATTTCATTTGCATTACCACAATCCACCTCTGAAAAGCTGTTTGAACATTTCTTATTTGTAGCAAGTGATCCTGATGACAATTGAAATGCAATGTAATATACAAATATGATTTGCAATGCAAGGTGGTCTGCAGTTAGAAAACACTAGTTATTTGGCCGTCGATATGCTGTTTGCAAGTGGTATAATTTGCTGCAGAATGCAGTGTTTGTGCACTTAAGTGGTGATATTAGTACAGGCTTGTGACGAACGCCACGTGTAGTGTATTTGTATTATTGCTTGTTTATGGACGAGGGTTAGCGCGAACGCAGACCCCCACACTAAAAAATAGCGTACCCGAGTAATCTGCATTTGGGATTATCGCAGGGTTCAGCCCGACCGGAGTGCAATGGAAGGGCCTCGACCTGGGGGAACCTTTTTTTTAAGTTTCATAAAACGTTTATTAACATATATACAGGTAAAAACGTCACGAGACAGACCCCAATGACGCCAGCGACTGATGTACAACCGGTAGCCCCGGTAAAGTGCCATTATCCTTACATCCTAAGATGGACAAGATATGTAAACGAAGTTACCTGGTTACACGATAGTTAACATAATTAATATGTTAAAAATAATGACTATTATCGGTATTAATTGATATAAGTCACAGCATGTTTCTTGATTATAACGGGAGATTGATGTTTAGGTCGTCATCCCGCAAGGTACAGAAAATATCAGTAGTACACCAATACTCAGAGAAAGTGTTTCTGGAAAAGCGAGTAAAATCAGACTTAATGCGAAGAATAACATTGCTGAGAAAGTGACAGACGAGAGAATCAGAAGAAGGAGACTTTTTGTCATATTTTTTAACACAACGTATATGCCAAATGGACGATAGGGATTCTGCCACTAGAAAAAGGACAAGAGACTTTACTTTCAGAGTTAGACATACTGGTGAATGAAAATGCCAAAGTGCCGAATCAGTTGGGATCTTGTTCTCTGAGATCTGGTGTATCCAAGAATTTACCAAGGATACTAACGGCTGAATAAATGAACACTCAAAGAATAAATGTGAAATTGTTTCAAAACCAGTACAAAAAGTACAAAATTTACAGGATTCAACACCATATTTATACATTCGAAAATTCACAGGTAAAATCTCGTGTACTATCTTAAAGACAACATCACGTGAGCGAGTATCTAAAAACTTGTTTGAAATATTGCGAAAAACAATTTTAAAATCAACAGTTGGAAAAATCTTCACAACTCTTGGTGGCTTAGTAATACCAGCTAATAACGTAACGTACAACTCTTTGGTTGTCCCAGACTCAAAATTAGACTTGGGAAAGTCTTTCCTATATTTCTGAAAAATTCCATAAATATAAGAATAAAATGTAGGACACCACTCACTATGTGGAATACTGTTGTCAACAGGTGAAAAATATTCTCGAAAATGTAATGAGAGCCAGTACTTGGTAAAATACCTCCACTTGGCCTCGGTATGTTTGAAAACAAAATCCTGACAATGTTTTAGATAAATGGCTTGAAATTTACTTTTAATGTTAACAATACCAAGTCCACCACTAGTAGTAGAGGCATAGGCTACGGAGCGCGCAAGTGGCTCCGACTTGGAATTCCATAAAAATCTAAACAAAGTTCTCTGTAAAAGATCTAAATAATGCCTTGGCATTATGACGGTAGTACCAATATACCAAAGTCTGCTGCAAGCAAGGACCTTTATAACTATGGACTTTTGTGTTAAAGATAAATTTCGCATTTTCCATAATTCCAAGGTCCTTGAAAATTTCCGAAAAACTGGCTGCCAAATATCGTCAGGAGTAATGTTATTGCCAATTAAAACCCCACAAATCTTATGTTTTTCAACCCAACTAATGCCGAAAGGGTTATCTGAACGTGATTTCCATTTCCCAAGCCAAATACCCTTAGTTTTCTGTTTATTCAATTTAGCACCTGACGCTTTGCCATACAGATTACACCAATGAAATAATTTTGAAATAGAGGAATCGGAACAGCAAATACCAGTACTATCATCTGCATAGAGGGAAATTTTAGCTGACTGAGAGGAACCCGGAAGTTTTACACCAGTTATTTCATGATCGTCACGGACTTTTTTCGCAAAGGGCTCCAAGACCAAAACATATAAAAGAGGAGATAAACTACAGCCTTGCCGTACACCACGAGTGATAGGAAAGGGGTCAGATATAAACCCGTTAACAATAACGGACGAACAGACATTTTTGTATAAGATACTTACCCATTTAGCAAAATCAGGACCGAAATTGTAAGCTTCAAGTACCTTAAATAAAAATGTATAATTTACTCTATCAAAAGCTTTCTCTTGGTCAAGACAGTTTTCAAAAATAGATCTATCTTTTATCGCGCAAGTTTGGTCAACCCCAACAAGTTTATCAATAACCTTACTTAACCTGTTGGTAATAACCTTGGAAAGAATTTTATAATCAATATTCAGGAGAGAAATGGGCCTCCAGTTTTTCATACTATCAGAATTACTTGGATCTTTACATAATAACGATATAAAAGACGTTTTCTGGGTGTCACATAGCTCACCCTTCTGAAAAATGTCATTGTATAATGTGACAAGATGATCTCCTAATAAATCAAAAAAAGTAAGATAGAATTCTTTAGTGAGACCATCACTACCAGGGGACTTATTGTTCTTCATATGCTTGATAGCAGCTAATATTTCCTCCTTCCCTATAGGGCCTTCACACATTGACATTTCAAGTTCGTTAAGTTTGGGAAGGTTATCACAAAAAGAGTCAGCCAACTCAAAATCGATATCTTCCTCGGAAAAAAGTTTGATATAAAAATCTCGAAAGGCCGCTAAAATGTCACTGGAATTAGTAACACAGGAGGAATCAGGTAAGTCGATTTTCTCTATGAATTTCTTCTTACCCTTATCACACTCCATTTTAAAGAAATAACGTGAAGGCTTTTCAGAAAAGTCTAAACAATTAGCTCTAGACCTAATCATAGACCCCCTGAAACTATCAGTATGAAAATCAAGTAGTTGTCTCTTAATAGACTGAACTTGGTCAATAAAGTGTCCAGGTGACTTTTTTTCTAAATTATACAACTTATTATATTTTTCTTGTAAAGATCTGACAACAGAACGTTTAACTTTAGCTTTACGTTTACAATATCCAATAATGAAATATTTGATAACAGATTTACAATTATCCCAATGATCTAAAGACACAGGCTTATTGTCAGTTAGATCAAGCCAGAAATCTTTAAAAGCAATCTGAAAGGCTCTATCGCTCAAAATACTATTATTAAGTTTCCAGTAAAAGGGTCCAAACTTATCCTCAGAAAATAGTTTAATTTTTAGAAGAACAAAATCATGGTCGGAACTACCAGACGGAAAAATTCTATTCTCTAATAAATGCTCTTTCAATATACATGAAATATAAAATCGATCTAAGCGGCATGAAACACCATTACCATGCCAAGTAGTAGAAATGACATTCGGAAAAAGTGATCTAAATGTCTCAAATAACTTAAAATCATTACATAGATTTTTTATTGAAACACTACCAGGAAGACCACGACTGGGATTACCACCAATCTTATCAAGGGAATTGTTTTCAATACAATTAAAATCACCAGCAAAAATGATGGGCCTTCTACAGGTAAAATGATGTATAATATTATCAAAAAATGCCCGACGCTCCTCATCAACATTTGGGGCGTATACATTAATAATTCTGAACTCGCTATCATAATATTTAAAATCAACAAACATGGTCCGTCCTTCTCTATCAAGATCAAACTTTTGTAGTTTTACATCTATAAAAAACAAAACAGCTGTGCCCTTACTATTATATGAACCGAAATTCCATATTGCTTTACATTTCAAAAAACTTTCAATCTTTTTACCGACAAACAAGTTAGAAACATGAGTTTCTTGTAACAATACAACATGTACATTATGATTATGTACAAAATCATTCAGCTCATATTGCTTAGACTTGGATAAAAACCCGTTACAATTCCATGTAATTATATTGATTGTTGTATTATTCTCCATCATTATAATTTATTTTTGGTAGGTATAATCTATACAAGATACAAGCAGAAGAAAAAGTTAAGTGGAAGGAGAGAAAGTTAACAGGTAAGTAAAAGCACACTCGCGCACGATCGGTCTGCAGCCAGGAGAGGAAGGTGAGTATAAAGTAAACACATTCAAAACACAGCAGACAACTGTATAAGCGTGATCAATGAACCGCAACACAGGTAAGTTATCGAGTGCACGAGTGCGACTCTCGATACACGCGCCCCAAAAGGATTGGCTGAGCGTATGCCTGTGAAAAGTCAGCTTAACAACAATATAATAATAATAACAATAATAATAATAATTATGAAGAACAAATGCGAATGTAATGTGACAACATTGGTAAGATTCGCAAGCAATTAAAATCAAAGTAGTGGACGTTAGGCAGTATTGGTAAATATATATTGATATATAAAATGAAAATGCTGTATTAATACGTAAAGCCGACAATACATAAGTACTTTCTACTGGTAAAGACCTCTGCGTAGCTGAGAAAGCTAACAAAGCTCTTACAGGTAAAAACACGCGTTGTTGTATGCTAGCAATTATATAGTACAGGTAAAAATACAACTGGACGATAAGCTGACAATGCATATCAATATAAGTATAACATTGAATGATAACATCAGTTAAATAATGAAACCAAATCAAACATACAGTTACTGTAAACACCTTGTAGGTGAAATGATAACAATAGTCCAGGGACAAGCTGAGGTCAAATATGGAATACAATGCCGCCGCCATAGTCCGATAAAGAAAGTCCAAAACCGTTAACCGAGAAAATAGTAAAACCGATATTTACCCAGACTCCTCGTCAATAACCAGGTGATCCTCATCCGACATGTCGGAATCACTCCGGTCGTCGATACATCTCTGTCCAGGTACTAGGTCGCCATTTGACAGGATGCCCGGGGATATTGATGAATGTTTCCCCTTCTTTGTAACCCTTTGGAATCCGGCATCATCTATGACGGGGCCCGGGCGCTTTGTCGGTAGGGATGTTGGGTTATCGCTACTTCCGGACGAGGGGCACGCGGCAGTACTATTCCTTTCGGAAGAGGGACTCTCGGTAAGGCTACTCCCTCCGGACGAGGGGCTCGTAGCGGGACCGCTCCCTCCGGACGAGGGGCTCACGGTAGAACTGTTTAGCTGTGTTGCCTCTGACTCCTCTCGAAGTGGCGTAGGGCCCATACCCGGGATGGACTGAGATGAAGACTGGGCTACCTTAGCGTAGGTAGCCCGAGTCGTAGGCTCGGGTTTCCCGGGACACTGAGACCTCACGTGTCCGACCTGCTGGCAGCGCAGGCAAATGGGAGGTCTGCCTGGAACGGTAATCAGGGCCACCTTACCGAACAGTCTGTCGCGATAAGGTATCCTGTCCTGGTCGCCTTCCTTTATCAATAACGTGACGATTCTTGTCCCCGTCTCCAAAGTGACTTTCCCTATGGAAGTCTTTTCTCTAGCTATGTTAATGACCTTTCCATAGTAGCTATCGAAATGGTCCGCTATGGCGTCATCTAATATCCAAGACGGGAGCCACATTACACGCAAAGATATCCGGCGTTGGTCGCATCGCTCCGGTGTAAGTGCGAAATAAGTGTCCTTCATAGTACCTTTCTCTACAATACTGTCGACCACTGCCTCGGATTGCAAAGTAACAAACCAGGTGTTTGGAGCTTCGCACCTGAACACGGACACAATCTCCTCCCCGGGAAGTCCACCATTCAGTAATCGCTTCAAGACTTCAAAACGTGTAACAGTGTGTTTCCTTGGACCGGTGACGAACAACCTGACAGACTTCTTCAAAATATCGATATCGATATGATCCATACTTGTAGCAGTGGTGGCCATGATAGCGGTATCCCCTGTACCAGGTAAGTATGAGTTGTTTCGTTACTGATACAGTATAAGAACTTCATCTAAGCTGACGAAGTCGGGGTTTCGCAAAATTATCATACTTTTGTGAATAACAGTTTACTATTTACAATGTTTCATCTCGCATTTCATCAATAATACATCCGTTATGTTGCCAACAAATTTGCAGATAATGTCGAATTAAAACAAGAACCATAACCTAATCCAAGATGATGCCATTTGTGTTCATCAACATATTAATTAATCTTGACAGGGGAGATCAATCAGTGTCATGCATTGTGCACTTGAGACATTTCATATCTCTGCACATCGGCCCACACATACTGAAATATGTTAAAACTATACATGTCCACGGAGCCAAGATCCTGCAGATTTCTTCTGTTATTAAGCGAATAATACAACACTATTCACGAGTTTGATACGATGCAAAGATTACATCAATTGTATCGACTGATTTTGCTTAGATGCCCTTTTCTCTCCTACCATTACTGCTATGCTTGCTTGTTTGATCTTTCATACCGAAATATTCCACTGAATGCTTTGTAATCCTGGAGTCTACTTGGTCGGGCCGTTCATTCAGATATATTTCATGAAAATCTGTGTACTCCCTGGGTCCTCTTATTTGGCGATGAAGGCGTTGCCATTCTATGATTCTTAGAACAATTGCGATCTTCTGAGGAAGTTGTCTGAGCTGCACTTGAGATGAGTTGTTCGAAATATTTCACATTTCATTTGCATTACCACAATCCACCTCTGAAAAGCTGTTTGAACATTTCTTATTTGTAGCAAGTGATCCTGATGACAATTGAAATGCAATGTAATATACATATATGATTTGCAATGCAAGGTGGTCTGCAGTTAGAAAACACTAGTTATTTGGCCGTCGATATGCTGTTTGCAAGTGGTATAATTTGCTGCAGAATGCAGTGTTTGTGCACTTAAGTGGTGATATTAGTACAGGCTTGTGACGAACGCCACGTGTAGTGTATTTGTATTATTGCTTGTTTATGGACGAGGGTTAGCGCGAACGCAGACCCCCACACTAAAAAATAGCGTACCCGAGTAATCCGCATTTGGGATTATCGCAGGGTTCAGCCCGACCGGAGTGCAATGGAAGGGCCTCGACCTGGGGGAACCTTTTTTTAAGTTTCATAAAAAGTTTATTAACATATATACAGGTAAAAACGTCACGAGACAGACCCCAATGACGCCAGCGACTGATGTACAACCGGTAGCCCCGGTAAAGTGCCATTATCCTTACATCCTAAGATGGACAAGATATGTAAACGAAGTTACCTGGTTACACGATAGTTAACATAATTAATATGTTAAAAATAATGACTATTATCGGTATTAATTGATATAAGTCACAGCATGTTTCTTGATTATAACGGGAGATTGATGTTTAGGTCGTCATCCCGCAAGGTACAGAAAATATCAGTAGTACACCAATACTCAGAGAAAGTGTTTCTGGAAAAGCGAGTAAAATCAGACTTAATGCGAAGAATAACATTGCTGAGAAAGTGACAGACGAGCGAATCAGAAGAAGGAGACTTTTTGTCATATTTTTTAACACAACGTATATGCCAAATGGACGATAGGGATTCTGCCACTAGAAAAAGGACAAGAGACTTTACTTTTAGAGTTAGACATACTGGTGAATGAAAATGCCAAAGTGCCGAATCAGTTGGGATCTTGTTCTCTGAGATCTGGTGTATCCAAGAATTTACCAAGGATACTAACGGCTGAATAAATGAACACTCAAAGAATAAATGTGAAATTGTTTCAAAACCAGTACAAAAAGTACAAAATTTACAGGATTCAACACCATATTTATACATTCGAAAATTCACAGGTAAAATCTCGTGTACTGTCTTAAAGACAACATCACGTGAGCGAGTATCTAAAAACTTGTTTGAAATATTGCGAAAAACAATTTTAAAATCAACAGTTGGAAAAATCTTCACAACTCTTGGTGGCTTAGTAATACCAGCTAATAACGTAACGTACAACTCTTTGGTTGTCCCAGACTCAAAATTGGACTTGGGAAAGTCTTTTCTATATTTCTGAAAAATTCCATAAATATAAGAATAAAATGTAGGACACCACTCACTATGTGGAATACTGTTGTCAACAGGTGAAAAATATTCTCGAAAATGTAATGAGAGCCAGTACTTGGTAAAATACTTCCACTTGGCCTCGGTATGTTTGAAAACAAAATCCTGACAATGTTTTAGATAAATGGCTTGAAATTTACTTTTAATGTTAACAATACCAAGTCCACCACTAGTAGTAGAGGCATAGGCTACGGAGCGCGCAAGTGGCTCCGACTTGGAATTCCATAAAAATCTAAACAAAGTTCTCTGTAAAAGATCTAAATAATGCCTTGACATTATGACGGTAGTACCAATATACCAAAGTTTGCTGCAAGCAAGGACCTTTATAACTATGGACTTTTGTATTAAAGATAAATTTCGCATTTTCCATAAATCCAAGGTCCTTGAAAATTTCCGAAAAACTGGCTGCCAAATATCGTCAGGAGTAATGTTATTGCCAATTAAAACCCCACAAATCTTATGTTTTTCAACCCAACTAATGCCGAAAGGGTTATCTGAACGTGATTTCCATTTCCCAAGCCAAATACCCTTAGTTTTCTGTTTATTCAATTTAGCACCTGACGCTTTGCCATACAGATTACACCAATGAAATAATTTTGAAATAGAGGAATCGGAACAGCAAATACCAGTACTATCATCTGCATAGAGGGAAATTTTAGCTGACTGAGAGGAACCCGGAAGTTTTACACCAGTTATTTCAGGATCGTCACGGACTTTTTTCGCAAAGGGCTCCAAGACCAAAACATATAAAAGAGGAGATAAACTACAGCCTTGCCGTACACCACGAGTGATAGGAAAGGGGTCAGATATAAACCCGTTAACAATAACGGACGAACAGACATTTTTGTATAAGATACTTACCCATTTAGCAAAATCAGGACCGAAATTGTAAGCTTCAAGTACCTTAAATAAAAATGTATAATTTACTCTATCAAAAGCTTTCTCTTGGTCAAGAGATATAAAAGCACACTTCAAGTCTTTTTGATTAACGTAATCAACAATATTACGAAGAAGATGACAGTTTTCAAAAATAGATCTATCTTTTATCGCGCAAGTTTGGTCAACCCCAACAAGTTTATCAATAACCTTACTTAACCTGTTGGTAATAACCTTGGAAAGAATTTTATAATCAATATTCAGGAGAGAAATGGGCCTCCAGTTTTTCATACTAGTAGAATTACTTGGATCTTTACATAATAACGATATAAAAGACGTTTTCTGGGTGTCACATAGCTCACCCTTCTGAAAAATGTCATTGTATAATGTGACAAGATGATCTCCTAATAAATCAAAAAAAGTAAGATAGAATTCTTTAGTGAGACCATCACTACCAGGGGACTTATTGTTCTTCATATGCTTGATAGCAGCTAATATTTCCTCCTTCCCTATAGGGCCTTCACACATTGACATTTCAAGTTCGTTAAGTTTGGGAAGGTTATCACAAAAAGAGTCAGCCAACTCAAAATCGATATCTTCCTCGGAAAAAGGTTTGGTATAAAAATCTCGAAAGGCCGCTAAAATGTCACAGGAATTAGTAACACAGGAGGAATCAGGTAAGTCGATTTTCTCTATGAATTTCTTCTTACCCTTATCACACTCCATTTTAAAGAAATAACGTGAAGGCTTTTCAGAAAAGTCTAAACAATTAGCTCTAGACCTAATCATAGACCCCCTGAAACTATCAGTATGAAAATCAAGTAGTTGTCTCTTAATAGACTGAACTTGGTCAATAAAGTGTCCAGGTGACTTTTTTTCTAAATTATACAACTTATTATATTTTTCTTGTAAAGATCTGACAACAGAACGTTTAACTTTAGCTTTACGTTTACAATATCCAATAATGAAATATTTGATAACAGATTTACAATTATCCCAATGATCTAAAGACACAGGCTTATTGTCAGTTAGATCAAGCCAGAAATCTTTAAAAGCAATCTGAAAGGCTCTATCGCTCAAAATACTATTATTAAGTTTCCAGTAAAAGGGTCCAAACTTATCCTCAGAAAATAGTTTAATTTTTAGAAGAACAAAATCATGGTCGGAACTACCAGACGGAAAAATTCTATTCTCTAATAAATGCTCTTTCAATATACATGAAATATAAAATCGATCTAAGCGGCATGAAACACCATTACCATGCCAAGTAGTAGAAATGACATTCGGAAAAAGTGATCTAAATGTCTCAAATAACTTAAAATCATTAAACAGATTTTTTATTGAAACACTACCAGGAAGACCACAACTGGGATTACCACCTATCTTATCAAGGGAAATGTTTTCAATACAATTAAAATCGCCTGCAAAAATGATGGGCCTTCTACAGGTAAAATGATGTATAATATTATCAAAAAATGCCCGACGCTCCTCATCAACATTTGGGGAGTATACATTAATAATTCTGAACTCGCTATCATAATATTTAAAATCAACAAACATGGTCCGTCCTTCTCTATCAAGATCAAACTTTTGCAGTTGTACATCTATGAAAAACAAAACAGCTGTGCCCTTACTATTATATGAACCGAAATTCCATATTGCTTTACATTTCAGAAAACTTTCAATGTTTTTGCCGACAAACAAGTTAGAGACATGACTTTCTTGCAACAATACAACATGTACATTATGATTGTGTACAAAATCACTCAGCTCATATTGCTTAGACTTGGATAAAAACCCATTACAATTCCATGTAATTATATTAATTGTTGTATTATTCTCTATCATTATAATATATTTTCAGGTATATAGAATCTCTACAAAACACCAGTAATAAGAAATCTATGCGGTAAGGAAATATAACAAACAGGTAGGTAAACACGCACCCGCACACGATCGGTCTTCAGAACCGAGGGAGGAAAGGTGAGTATAAAAACAAAACCATTCAAAACATAGCAGACTACAGTGAAAGTGTGATCAACGAACGGGAACACAGGTAAGTTATCGAGTGCACGAGAGTGACTATACACGCGCCTCGAATAGATTGGCTAAGCGTATGCCGGCGAAATTTCAGCTTAAGGACTATTGCTTGGGACAATCCGCCATATTTGAAGGCTATGCAGAAATTCATGAAAACACAGAATTACCACAAAATACAGGAGTAAAACACATACAAAGAGGTTAAAAAGTGAGTTGTAAAACCTATATACAACAAATTCTGACTTTTAAAATTATTAATAACTTAATAACTTACTTTTCCTATGTCCACAGTAGAACGCACGCACAGCCTTCCTCAAATCACAAACATTCCAAAATATAGTGTCAATAATTTGTGTAACCATCCAAGAATGTACAATTACTTTGCAAAAGTCCCAATTCTCTCCATATTTCACATTAGAGTCCAGTAAAGTGAAGCAGTATCCAATCCAAAATGGCACTTATGTCTCCATGTTTTTTTCCTGAAAGTAGTACCTGTCAACAAGCAAAGAAATGTATGGAGGGCCAATGCAGGACATAAATTCTTGTAATTGTTGAAACAAACCAATTGAATTTATGGAAAATTATAGCTAATCTTTTTATCAAATGAATGAAACATATTGTTTCCCTTGTTTTAATTTTTTTTTATATAAGATTATTATGAAATTAAAAAAATAATGTTGAATTTTTGGGGTTAAGAGTTATTCCCCTTGAATTTGGAGTTACCTACCTCACAAATCAATAAATTTCACACAACCACTGGCAAAATCTTTGCTTAAATTCTCCACAACAAAGGTGTCTGTCTCTCCTTCATATTTAATTTCATAACTAGCTTTCTCTTCACCATCTTTTCCCTGTGAAAGTTACATGTATATGAAAATCTCCCGAAAAATTTATGTGAGAATGTCAAGTTACCAAATATAGTAAATGTTTGTAGTTTATTTCTACATTTGGTGTCAGTGTCAACAATATATCAGTTAGATTAGCATGTGGTACTGTTACCAGGTAGTGGAAAAAAATAAATACCTAGAGTAAACCATGGATCCATGGCAAGCAATTGGCAACTTTCACACACTAAGCTGAAAAATTCACCTTCTGGCAAATATTTCCAGCAGGACTTGCACCTAGGAGGGGAGCATTGTTACAACTGTTGGAAAATTATTGTATATTTCAGTGCAATATACCAAAAGTAGGTCACTGTGACTTTTCTATGTCCTCTGACCCCATTAAGATTATTGGAAAAGTTTAAGGAACTTATTTTATATACTATTCACATTTTAGAATAAACCAATTGGATATGTAGGCACTTCTCCAAAAAGGTAGAATTAATAGAAGGTATAAATAACCCACTATTTATCAAGAAGTTGATCCAAATATAAAAGTGTGCACTGATGTTTACAGTTTGGCTAACTTTTTTTACACCATATATTAATAAGTAGAAATGTGATGTAAGCTGAGTGACAATACTTTTACACAATCAAGAACCATCCCAGTGTACCATTCTGTCTTTCCCGATTCCTCATCTACACACCACTCATGCTTAATTTTGCGGCCTACAAATTTGACAAGTCGTCTCCGTTGACTTCTCTGTCTTGTTGATGGAGCAAGGTTGTCTGAACTACAACCTGGTAGAGGTTTGTCTAGATCTGTAATTTTAAAATAAAATATAAATGCCCCTTGCAAACTTGTTGGGGCGCCGCGGCTGAGGCAGATGCCCTATAGTAATCACTCTGTGTGTCTTTCTGTCTGTGTCTGTCTGTGTGTCTTTCTGTCTGTGTGTCTGTCTGTTTGTGTGTCTGTCTGTGTGTCTGTCGATCTGTCTGTCTGTGAGTGTGTGTGTCTGTCTGTCTGTCTGTACTATAGTAGCTGATACTTTGCATTTAACAGATTTAATCTTCAAGGCATAGTTTATTCATTTTCTTGAATTCTTGAAAGCACTAGCCGATACTTTACATGTAAATACTTCAGTAAGGTTCAAACTTCATAGGATGATTAATGACCATAACAGCTTGGATAAGTTGGATCACCAGCAATTTTGGAGCAGGGGGCAGGAGGTGGGGGTAACGGAGGTATCATGTACTTTCCATACTTTTGTAATTCGTGTGGTTAGTATGATATATATCTACTTGTAAACAGCAATAGTACTAACCTGAAGGCTTCTCTGGTAGTTTTTATTTCCAATGGGTGCTGGTGTTTTGGGAAGCAGACTGTTTTACCACAGACACAGGAGTTGGTATAAACTGAAAAAAAATAATACATTTTGTAATAAAGCTGTCAGTGTCTTGCACTAAGATATACAATGTCTATGTCAATACAAAGTTGAGAAAAATCATTTATAATAACATTTTTGGCATGTTAAAACACATCTAAAGCAATAAGTGGTGTGACATTATTGAATAATGTCATGACATGTATCATTTATGATTTCCCCAATCCAAAAATTCTGATATTATTCAAAATCATTCGAAACTATATGCTGAGCCCTGTTTCATATCTAATGCAAAAACATTACATGCGACAGTAATATCGAATGCACTGTCTTACCCATGGTTTTTCAGGTTCTCGTATTCCAGGACTCAAACCTCTTCGAGGTACTGCTAATTCCGGCAGTAATGCATGGAAATAGAATGCTGTTAATTTGGGCACCATTGTGTTTAACCAGAGATTCTGATAACGTGTTATTCTCTCAACATGTAATTGATTAGGGTTGGTGCGTCTTACTACAAAGTCCAGCCATGGAAATCCAATAACATTCATCTGCCCTTGACATTGGAAATAGAACTTGTGATTTCGACGTAATTTTAAACCACTGCCAGTAACGTTTAAACAAAATCCCGGCATTTTCTTGGCTGCCTCTTGAAGTGTCATTTGGTTTTCCTGTAGGAGGTTCTTGATTTCTAACAGCCCCTTTTCCCGACCATCATTATACACAACTACCCCATCAGTACTGGCAGCTAAGTACTTGTGGCCTTGATCGATTGTGAGACCTAAAATTTCCACATGTACGGTGTCTCCATGGTCAGCTTTAAATTGGACATACTCTTTGATAGTGGCCGATTCCTGTGATAACCCATAGCTGGTGTACCTGTTTCCCAGAAATTTATTATATAACAACCGATGAACAAGAGGTGCCACAGGCCCCTTGACACGTTTGTGAACAATTTCTCCAAAGCACGTTGATGTTAATCGTATTCGCCTTTCTTCCCTCAATAAATTGCACAGGCTCTGGGACTTGGTAAGATATTGGATTTTCTCGCAGTGTTTATTTCAGTGGTTGACATAATCTTTCAGGAAGGCATCACATTTTTCCTGCAGTGTTGAAGAGCTTACATCTTCCACGACATCAGTAACATCTTTTCCATAAGCCTTCTTGGCTTTTTTGCTGGCTGCAATGGATAGAGACTTTTGTTTTGGGATTTGAGGCTCCTTAATAAATGTTGGGAACGGCGTCTAAACAGCGTGGTAAACATGGAACCAGGTTTTTTTAAGTACATCGCTGAAACACTATCGGTGACCATGCTGGCCCAAAGTTCTTACGGAGTCCACCACCATAGCACCTATAATGCCAGGATCCACTTTTGCAGCGATTAATCACGTTTCCTCCATCAAATTTCATGCGGATCGCCATCCAACTTTCTGCAAGATTAGTTGTAAAGTTGCCAATCAACCGTGTACTTTTATTAGCTAATCGATCCAGCAGAACACTCACATCTCGTATGATATCTTTATCTAGAGATGTTTCATAAGAAACATCTCCCCTAGACTCTTCCATATCCTTCTCGGATGTACCGTCTTTCCAATATGTTTCTTGGTCCTTCAAAAATTCATCTGGCTGTTCTTCAACATCATCATTTACACAGTCTGGTGTTGCTGCAACTTGTGAGGCTCGCCAAAAATCGCTACACTGTCTGTGGTCACCAAAAACATGATAAACGGCATTCCTTATGTCCTTTGCAAGCTGTTTGGTAGCATCCGATTTATTTGTTTCGGCAGATCTCATTCGAATAGCGCATCTTACTGCTGTTGCCAGACGGATACGTATCTGTTTCGTAAGTTTGCCTTTGCCTTTGTAGTGAGGTTTCTCTGATACCAACTTCTCCAAGCTAGATCTAAGGCATTTACAGGAGTGG
Source organism: Ylistrum balloti (assembly GCF_031769215.1). Taxonomy (NCBI): domain Eukaryota; kingdom Metazoa; phylum Mollusca; class Bivalvia; order Pectinida; family Pectinidae; genus Ylistrum; species Ylistrum balloti. The sequence goes on along the minus strand of NW_026782657.1, from coordinate 53,986 downwards.
TTGGCACACTCCAACTTTTCCACATCTTTTCCCCAGACTGGAATAGCTTGTTGGATTCGGGTGAAAACAGAACTGTCACCATCTGCAATCATTCGCATGTAGCGGACACCATACTTGCTTTCCGCTTCCAAAAACCCTTCACAAATAACATCCGCTTCCATTGCTTGACTACTTTCTTCCTAGTTTTTAAAACATTCATGAGGCACAGGATCTTTGTTGTTGGTCTCACTACTGGTACAGGTATGGCAATGCCGGTTCCGGACTCCAATATGCAGCAACTTACCAGTCGCTGCCCCGAAAATGACAGCAACACCACCCAGAGCATCATATGTGTGGCGATGGCTCCTCTTGGACCAACCACAATCACATACTACAGTGATTGCAGGCACACCTTGATGAAAATCGCCTCTTTCTATGGCCAACTTACGTTCCTCCAAGCCAGTAGCAATCATATCTTCCTGTAATGAAGAAGCCCACAGTTTTCCAATTGTCCTTTCAATGTTAGTGTAACGCCCATGTGGAATCCCAGGAACACCAATTGTTCCTAAAAATTTTCGAAAGTCCACTCCCAGTTGACATTGTTCCCCACACTGCTCTGAAGTTTACATCAAAATGTGGTATGCTTTCACTCGTATCTCTGCTACTGGTGTCAAAGTAAAATTTCTTACCACAACAACATAATGCAACCAATGTACTAATGAGACCTGCCTGCCTTACCTCTGACACCAACTGAAATGCTTGCTGTCCTTTCTTAATAGCAGAAATTGCCGCAGTACATGATATAGCATGTTCCGTTGTAGTATTAAGATGTTGTGAGAAGTTGGACAAATTCATTAATCTGTAACCTTCCACAGGGGGCAATGTTGTTGTGTGACAAGATATATGCAGCGGTGAGGATGTCGTCAAGCATCTTAATTCATGTTGTGGAAGTCATTTCACTGATATCTTCACACAACGACGACCATCAGTACCAATGTGAATAATTCGGCGAAGCTGATATGGCTTAGGCTTACCTTTAATATTCAGGAGGCGTGGTTTTAATGTGGTCTGAATTTTATCGGCCTGTTTGTTGTACTGACGCTTCCTAGACAAACTATGTCTACCTCTAGGTCCATTGAACTTTCTTCTTCTCCGGCGTCTTTTACTACTTTGTCCCATGTTATGCTTTGTAAGTCTCCAATTGCAACCACATTTATGGTGTATTGTCTGTAACCCAGCTTAAATTAATCACAAGTTATCACAACAGGTGCCCAAACTAACAGCAAATAGTAATGCACGTGCTTTTCTTCACCAGAGAGCTGAGTAATAAATGCCACGTAGCTCAAACAGCTTGTTTTATACTATACCTTAGTAACCTCTGTGCTTCCGTACTTGCATCAGGGCCAAATCGCACCTGCCGACAGTTGACAACTTACCTGAATACCGGCAAATTATTCGTTCACAGTGCTCTTGATCTGATCATCTGTAATACCGCTGACATCAAAACGGGATTTGTATAACATAAACAAAAGATACGGTTGCTGTATCCAGTCGATTTTCTGAAATAACGAATTTTGTGCGTCCCCAGTACAGTGTTGACATCTTTGCTGTCCATACCGGAAGTTGTAAATTGGTTCTGACGCTTATGCTATTCCAAATATTCCGATATGTTATTTTATTTCAACGCAGACAACAACCACACTTAGCTTTAATAAATGCTATCAAGTTTTGAGTATGTATTTCTAAAACCAATAAAATGTTTTTTGCGTTTCGAAATGATATTTTGCACGACGTGTCATGCTAGTTTCTGGAAGCGTAGCAATATTTTGTATGTGTTATGCGACAGTAATGGCGGTAAAGGTGATCAACGTAAGCATGTGTTAGAAGTTAAAGTGAGGTTTGTTTATCACTGTATGTGCGATCTTAAAATATTTACATTCGTGTAATATTATATTGAGTTTACATTGTTTACAGGTCTGTTTTTGGCCATGTAACTGTCATGTATTTCAACGAGAGCCTGGAATTTACAGCCACCCTACAAAAACGTGCATTTAACCGTCTACCAAATTCGTGTCGAAAAAAAGGACGTCGTAGTGTATAACGAATACTGAAACTAAATATACTATCGGTAATTGCTCACTGCTATAGCCTAAAGGAACACAAAATCATTACTAAAAAAATAACACCGAAAATATTGCTGTACGTGCGTTCTAAAGTAAACGCAATTATCTCCTGATAATTTGTTTCCCAAAACATTTTTTTTTTCATTTTCAAATTGTCACACATTGGTTTTTAAATATATTATGTAAAATATTGTCAGAGAGTTGGTTTAAAGGTTGATATCGTGTGTTTTTTAGTCTTTCATCTCCCAACCAAATATGGCCGAATTGGCCCAAGCAATAGCCCTTAAACGCAACAACATAGTAATGATAATAATACATATGAAGAACAAATACAAATATTAGGTGACAGAAAGGGTAGGATTCGCTAGTAATTGAACTCAGTATAGAAGACATTAGGCAGCAGTGGTAAGAATGTAAGAAGCCACAAAATAAAGAAGCTGTAATAATACGTAAAGCTGACAATTCGTAACAATTTTCTGATGGCAAAAAAAAAAAACGACGCAAGAGAGAAAGCTGACAAGGCTTTCATAGGTAAAAACCCGTGTTGTTGTGTACTATTGATTATATAATATAGATAGGAATAAAAGTCGACAAAAAGTTGACAATGCGTGCATAGTACTGAGGTAAAACGTATACAGAATATTTTATATAGTGAGGTAACAGGTGAAAGTGGCTTATTGAACGAAGCTAAACAAAACTTATACTGAACAAATAGAGGATTATAGATAACAACACAACAATGACAATGAATGAAAACATACATTGTATAATGAAACGAAACTATAATTTCACTTACAGTAAACACCTTGTGGGTGAGATGATCGCTAAAGTCCAGGGACACGCCAAGGTCAAGTATCCATCGCAACACTGCCGCCATTGTCCGATATAAATCAGTCCAAGTCTGTTGACAAAGAAAACTACACACATACCTAAAGAGTACCCTCGTCAATAACGAGATGATCGTCTTCGGACATATCTGAATCGCTTCGATCTTCTGAACACCTCTGTCCAGGAACTAAGTCCCCATTAGAGAGAATAGCCGGAGATGAGGCCGAATGCTTTCCTTTCCTCGTTACCCTCTGAAAGCCGTCCTCGTCAATGATGGGCCCCTGGCGTTTTGCAGAAAACGTGTCCGTACTACTCCCTCCGGACGAGGGGCTCGCAGTATCGTCCTTGCTGATAGCCGGTTCCGACTCCTCCTGCTGTGCCACAGTTCCTGTTGGGGGGATTTCAAACGCGGACTGGGTTGTAGCCTGCGCTTTGTTAGCGTATGTAGCCCTAGTCGTTGGCTCTGGTCTTCCAGGGCACTGTGACCTAACATGGCCGATCTGTTGGCACCTTAAACAAATAGGTGGTCTTCCAGGAACCATAATCAGCGCCACTTTGCCAAAGAGTCGAGCTCTATACGGGATCCTGTCTTGATCTCCCTCCCTAATCATCAGTATGATTTCTCTGGTACCTGTCTCTAGAGTGACACCTCCTATGGTAGTTGTCTCTCTACCTATACGTATGACCTTCCCGTACAATTCATTAAAATACTCGGCAATAGCTTCGTCTTCTATCCAGGTTGGCAGCCATTGTACTCGAACTGAGAGGCGGCGTTGGTTACACCGTTCTGGAGATAGTGTGAAATACGTCTCTTTCATTTGACCATTTTCTACAATGTTGTCAACCACTTCCCGGGACGTAACCGTGACGAACCAAGTATTCGGTGCCTCGCACTTGAAAACTGAAACGATGTTTTCGCCAGCAAAACCTGAAGACAGAAGTGATTTCACAACTTCAAATCCTGGATCCGGAAACAACCATTCTCACGGAGCGTTGCAAAACTTCAAAATCAATGTGCGTCATACTGGCGTTGGCGGTATCCATACTGTCGGTAGCCCCTGCACCAGGTAAGCAGCAAAGTCAAATGTATCAGGTGCACTTTGATCTTAGCCAAAAGGCCGAGAAGCGATCTTTATGTATTTGTTTTCCTGTAGAAGGCCGGTTATTTTTGCGGGCGACTTTAATTGTTTTGAAAATAGTTCTCTTGACAAAATAGGTGGTAATCCAAAGCAGGGATTAGTTGGTATTAAGTCTTTGCAGAATACTTGTAGTGACTTTAAATTATTTGAAACTTTTCGGTCAGTGTTCCCAAATGTAGTTTCAACCACGTGGCATGGAAATGGTGTTTCATGTCGATTAGATCGTTTTTATATTTCGTAATGTTTAAAGCAACATTTATTGAAGAATGAGGTTTTTCCGTCCGGTTCCTCCGATCATGATTTTATATTTTTAAAAATTGAATTATTTTCAGAAACTAGGTTTGGTCCTTCTTATTGGAAATTGAATAATAGTGTATTGCAAGACAGGGCTTTTCAAATATCGGTTAAGGATTTTTGGCTTGATTTAGTTAAAGATACTCCTGTATTATTAGATAATTGGGATGACTTCAAATCTGTTGTTAAATTTTCCATTATTGAATATTGCATAAAGAAGGCCAAGGTCAGGCGCAGTGTATTAAAATCCCTACAATACAGGTTTAATGAATTACATGTCTTAGAGAAACAATCACCGGGCGATTTTATGGATCAGATTAACTCTGTTGAAAATGAAATAAATCACTTCCATCTTGATAGTTATCGAGGATCTATGATAAGATAAAGAGCAATGTTTTTAGATTTTTCAGAAAAACCTTCCAGATATTTTTTTTTTAAAAATGGAGAATTGATAGAAGTAAGAAAAGATTTATGGAGAAAATTGATTTAAATGAGTTTTCTTCAATTTCGGATAACCGTAGTATTTTAGCTGCCTTTAGGGATTTTTATTCTAAACTTTTTTCTAAGGAGGATACTGATTCTGATTTAACTAACTCTTTTTGTGAAGATCTTCCAAAATTAAGTGAATTAGACAGTATTTTGTGTGAAGGACCAAATAGAAAAGACGAAGTGTTGTTTGCTATAAAACACATGAAAAATAATAAAGCTCCTGGTAGTGATGGTCTTACGAGAGAGTTCTATTTTACATTTTTTAATATATTAGGAGATCAACTGGTCTCGTTGTTTAATGCAATATTTGAAAGATGTGTTATACTCAGAAAATGTCATATATTTCTTTACTCTGTAAGGACCCCAGTAATTCATCTAAAATGAAGAACTGGCGGCCGATATCACTTTTGAATATCGATTACAAGATTCTGTCTAAAGTTATTACTAATAGGTTAAGTAAGGTAATTTGTAATATTGTCCATACTGATCAAACGTGTGCTATTAAGGAGTGACCTATATTTGAAAATTGTCACTTATTGCGTAATGTTGATTATGTTGACCAGAAAAACTTGAAATGTGCCTTTGTATCGCTTAATCAAGAAAAAGCTTTTGACAGAGTAAATTATATTTTTTTTATTTAAAGTGCTTAAAGCTTATAACTTTGGCCCTGAGTTTATTAAGTGGGTCAGTATCTTATATAAGGCTGTTATGTCTTCTGTTATCGTTAACGGGATTATATCTTACCCTTTCCCCATCACTCGTGGTGTAAGGCAAGGCTGTAGTTTATCTCCCCTTCTATATGTTTTGGTTTTGGAACCCTTTGCTAAAAAGGTCCGCGATGATCCTTAAATAATTGGTGTTAAATTACCGGGTTCCTCTAAGCCGGTCTTTCGGAAATTTTCAAGGACCTTAGATATGTGGAAAATGCGAAATTTATCTCTAACTCAAAAATCTATTATCATAAATGTCCTTGCCTGTAGCAAATTATATTATGTTGGTACTATTCTCCTAATGCCATGGCATTAATTGGACCTTTTCCAGAGAACATTGTTCAGGTTTTTATGGAACTCGAAATCGGAGCCACTTGCGCGCACCGCAGCTTATGGGCCTCCCACTAGTAGTGGACTTGGTATTGTTGATATTAAAACTAAACTTCAAGCCTTTTACTTGGAGCATTGTCAGAATTATGTTTTCAAAGATACAGAGGACAAGTAGCGGTTTTTTACTTTGTACTGGCTCTCTCTAGATTTCCGTGAATATTTCACACGGTTTGCTAATAACTCTCTTCACAGTGATTTGTGTCCTGTTTTTTATTCGAAAATTCGTAAGGTTTTTCAGACGTACAGGAAGGACTTTCCGAAGTCCAATTTTGAGTTATCTACAACCAAAGAGTTGTATGTTACATTGTTATCTAGTGTCATTAAGACACCACGTATTGTAAGGGTCTATCCCACTATAGATTTCCGCCAAGTCTTCCTCAATGTTTCCAACAAATTTTTGGATACCCGATCCCGGGATGTTGTTTTTAAGATTGTGCATGAAATTTTACCTGTTAACTTCCGTATGTATAAATTTGGTGTTGAGGATTCAGGGCGCTCTACCTTTTGTGATGAATTTGAGACCTTTTCTCACCTATTTTTATAGATGTTCATTTATCCAGCCTCTAGTATCATTAGTTAATTACTGGGTACACCAGATCTCGGAGAATAAGGTCCCCATTGATTCGGCTCTTTGGCTTTTCCACTCCCCGGTTACTCTCACTCTAAAACTAAAGTCCCTTGTTCTCCTCCTAGTGGCAGAATCGTTATCCTCCATTTGGCATATCCGTTGCATTAAAAAATATGATAAAAAGGCTCCCACATCAGATTCTCTCGTCTGCCACTTTCTCAGTAATATCATCCTTCGTATTAAGTCCGATTTCACTCGACTCCCCAAAACTACTTTCCCTGAGTTTTGGTGTACTACGAATATTTTTTGTACTATTCAAGACGAGGAGTTAGTAATAAATCTTCCTTTAGCTGTGTAACTTAAATGCTTTACCTCATTCTTTGTATTAATCTATCCCTGTAATAATTGATCATTGTTACCAGGTTTAAATTGTATGATTATCGTATTCCTTTCTATTTTGTGTCTTCATATAGCTATTGTTACGGGTTTACAATCTTGTTTAGTTTAGAGTAATTAAATCAGCACAAATATTGTACATCGTAGTTGTCAGGGATAATTGCACCTTACCGAAGCTACCGGTTGTCCATTCGTTGCTGACGTCATTAGGGCCTGTCCTATGACGTTTTTAACCTGTAAATTCTGAATAAAATTTTACGAAACATTGATCTTGATGTCTTGAGAAATTCCGTGAGGTTTCACGTCACCGATCCTCGATGATGATGTTGATGAACACAAATGGCATCATCTTGGATTAGGTTATGGTTCTTGTTTTAATTTGTTGGCAACATAACGGATGTATTATTGATGAAATGCGAGATGAAACATTGTAAATAGTAAATTGTTATTCACAAACGTATGATAATTTTGCGTAACCCCGACTTCGTCAGCTTAGATGAAGTTCTTATACTGTATCAGTAACGAAACAACTCATACTTACCTGGTACAGGGGATACCGTGATCAGCAAGGCGGTTCCCCCAGGTCGAGGCCCTTCCATTGCACTCCGGTCGGGTTGAACCCTGCGATAATCCCAAATGCGGATTACTCGGGTACGCTATTTTTTAGTGTGGGGGTCTGCGTTCGCGCTAACCCTCGTCCATAAACAAGCAATAATACAAATACACTACACGTGGCGTTCGTCACAAGCCTGTACTAATATCACCACTTAAGTGCACAAACACTGCATTCTGCAGCAAATTATACCACTTGCAAACAGCATATCGACGGCCAAATAACTAGTGTTTTCTAACTGCAGACCACCTTGCATTGCAAATCATAATTGTATATTACAGTGCATTTCAATTGTCATCAGGATCACTTGCTAGAAATAAGAAATGTTCAAACAGCTTTTCAGAGGTGGATTGTGGTAATGCAAATGAAATGTGAAATATTTCGAACAACTCATCTCAAGTGCAGCTCAGACAACTTCCTCAGAAGATCGCAATTGTGCTAAGAATCATAGGATGGCAACGCCTTCATCGCCAAATAAGAGGACACAGGGAGTACACAGATTTTCATGAAATATATCTGAATGAACGGCCCGACCAAGTAGACTCAAGGATTACAAAGCATTCAGTGGAATATTTCGGTATGAAAGATCAAACAAGCAAGCATAGCAGTAATGGTAGGAGAGAAAAGGGCATCTTAACAAAATCAATCGATACAATTGATGTAATCTTTGCATCGTATAAAACTCGTGAATAGTGTTGTATTATTCGCTTAATAACAGAAGAAATCTGCAGGATCGTGGCTCCGTGGACATGTATAGTTCTAACATATTTCAGTATGTGTGGGCCGATGTGCAGAGATATGAAATGTCTCAAGTGCACAATGCATGACACTGATTGATCTCCCCTGTCAAGATTAATTAATAGAATGATGAATACAAATGGCATCATCTTGGATTAGGTTATGGTTCTTGTTTTAATTCGACATTATCTGCAAATTTGTTGGAAAAATAACGGATGTATTATTGATGAAATGCGAGATGAAACATTGTAAATAGTAAACTGTTATTCACAAAAGTATGATAATTTTGCGTAACCCCGACTTCGTCAGCTTAGATGAAGTTCTTATACTGTATCAGTAACGAAACAACTCATACTTACCTGGTACAGGGGATACCGCTATCATGACCACCACTGCTACAAGTATGGATCATATCGATATCGATATTTTGAAGAAGTCTGTCAGGTTGTTCGTCACCGGTCCAAGGAAACACACTGTTACACGTTTTGAAGTCTTGAAGCGATTACTGAATGGTGGACCTCCCGGGGAGGAGATTGTGTCCGTGTTCAGGTGCGAAGCTCCAAACACCTGGTTTATTACTTTGGAATCCGAGGCAGTGGTCGACAGTATTGTAGAGAAAGGCAATATGAAGGACACTTATTTCGCACTTACACCGGAGCGATGCGACCAACGCCGGATATCTTTGCATGTAATGTGGCTCCCGTCTTGGATATCAGATGACGCCATAGCGGACCATTTCGATAGCTACTATGGAAAGGTCATTAACATAGCTAGAGAAAAGACTCCCATAGGGAAAGTCACTTTGGAGACGGGGACAAGAATCGTCACGTTACTGATAAAGGAAGGCGACCAGGACAGGATACCTTATCGCGACAGACTGTTCGGTAAGGTGGCCCTGATTACCGTTCCAGGCAGACCTCCCATTTGCCTGCGCTGCCAGCAGGTCGGACACGTGAGGTCTCAGTGTCCCGGGAAACCCGAGCCTACGACTCGGGCTAGCTACGCTAAGGTAGCCCAGTCTTCATCTCAGTCCATCCCGGGTATGGGCCCTACGCCACTTCGAGAGGAGTCAGAGGCAACACAGCTAAACAGTTCTACCGTGAGCCCCTCGTCCGGAGGGAGCGGTCCCGCTACGAGCCCCTCATCCGGAGGGAGTAGCCTTACCGAGAGTCCCTCTTCCGAAAGGAATAGTACTGCCGCGTGCCCCTCGTCTGGAAGGAGCGATAACTCAACATCCCTACCGACAAAGCGCCCGGGCCCCGTCATAGATGATGCCGGATTCCAAAGGGTTACAAAGAAGGGGAAACATTCATTAATATCCCCGGGCATCCTGTCAAATGGCGACCTAGTACCTGGACAGAGATGTCGGATGAGGATCACCTGGTTATTGACGAGGAGTCTGGGTAAATTTCGGTTTTACTATTTTCTCGGTTAACGGTTTTGGACTTTCTTTATCGGACTATGGCGGCGGCATTGTATTCCATATTTGACCTCAGCTTGTCCCTGGACTATTGTTATCATTTCACCTACAAGGTGTTTACAGTAACTGTATGTTTGATTTGGTTTCATTATTTAACTGATGTTATCATTCAGTGTTATACTTATATTGATATGCATTGTCAGCTTATCGTCCAGTTGTATTTTTACCTGTACTATATAATTGCTAGTATACAACAACGCGTGTTTTTACCTGTAAGAGCTTTGTTAGGTTTCTCAGCTACGCAGAGGTCCTTACCAGTAGAAAGTACTTATGTATTGTCAGCTTTACGTATTAATACAGCATTTTCATTTTATATATCAATATATATTTACCAATACTGCCTAACGTCCACTACTTTGATTTTAATTGCTTGCGAATCCTACCAATGTTGTCACATTACATTCGCATTTGTTCTTCATAATTATTATTATTATTGTTATTATCATATTGTTGTTAAGCTGACTTTTCACAGGCATACGCTCAGCCAATCCTTTTGGGGCGCGTGTATCGAGAGTCGCACTCGTGCACTCGGATAACTTACCTGTGTTGCGGTTCATTGATCACGCTTATACAGTTGTCTGCTGTGTTTTGAATGTGTTTACTTTTATACTCACCTTCCTCTCCTGGCTGCAGACCGATCGTGCGCGAGTGTGCTTTTACTTACCTGTTAACTTTCTCTCCTTCCACTTAACTTTTTCTTCTGCTTGTATCTTGTATAGATTATACATACCAAAAATAAATTATAATGATGGAGAATAATACAACAATCAATATAATTACATGGAATTGTAACGGGTTTTTATCCAAGTCTAAGCAATATGAGCTGAATGATTTTGTACATAATCATAATGTACATGTTGTATTGTTACAAGAAACTCATGTTTCTAACTTGTTTGTCGGTAAAAAGATTGAAAGTTTTTTGAAATGTAAAGCAATATGGAATTTCGGTTCATATAATAGTAAGGGCACAGCTGTTTTGTTTTTCATAGATGTAAAACTACAAAAGTTTGATCTTGATAGAGAAGGACGGACCATGTTTGTTGATTTTAAATATTATGATAGCGAGTTCAGAATTATTAATGTATACGCCCCAAATGTTGATGAGGAGCGTCGGGCATTTTTTGATAATATTATATATCATTTTACCTGTAGAAGGCCCATCATTTTTGCTGGTGATTTTAATTGTATTGAAAACAATTCCCTTGATAAGATTGGTGGTAATCCCAGTCGTGGTCTTCCTGGTAGTGTTTCAATAAAAAATCTGTGTAATGATTTTAAGTTATTTGAGACATTTAGATCACTTTTTCCGAATGTCATTTCTACTACTTGGCATGGTAATGGTGTTTCATGCCGCTTAGATCGATTTTATATTTCATGTATATTGAAAGAGCATTTATTACAGAATAGGATTTTTCCGTCTGGTAGTTCCGACCATGATTTTGTTTTTCTAAAAATTAAACTATTTTCTGAGGATAAGTTTGGACCCTTTTACTGGAAACTTAATAATAGTATTTTGAGCGATAGAGCCTTTCAGATTGCTTTTAAAGATTTCTGGCTTGATCTAACTGACAATAAGCCTGTGTCTTTAGATCATTGGGATAATTGTAAATCTGTTATCAAATATTTCATTATTGGATATTGTAAACGTAAAGCTAAAGTTAAACGTTCTGTTGTCAGATCTTTACAAAAAAATATAATAAGTTGTATAATTTAGAAAGAAAGTCGCCTGGACACTTTATTGATCAAGCTCAGTCTATTAAGAGACAACTACTTGATTTTCATACTGATAGTTTCAGAGGGTCTACGATTAGGTCTAGAGCTAATTTTTTTTAGACTTTTCTGAAAAGCCTTCACGTTATTTCTTTAAAATGGAGTGTGATAAGGGTAAGAAGAAATTCATAGAGAAAATCGACTTACCTGATTCTTCCTGTGTTACTAATTCCAGTGACATTTTAGCGGCCTTTCGAGATTTTTATACCAAACTTTTTTCCGAGGAAGATATCGATTTTGAGTTGGCTGACTCTTTTTGTGATAACCTTCCCAAACTTAACGAACTTGAAATGTCAATGTGTGAAGGCCCTATAGGGAAGGAGGAAATATTAGCTGCTATCAAGCATATGAAGAACAATAAGTCCCCTGGTAGTGATGGTCTCACTAAAGAATTCTATCTTACTTTTTTTGATTTATTAGGAGATCATCTTGTCACATTATACAATGACATTTTTCAGAAGGGTGAGCTATGTGACACCCAGAAAACGTCTTTTATTTCGTTATTATGTAAAGATCCAAGTAATTCTATAGTATGAAAAACTGGAGGCCCATTTCTCTCCTGAATATTGATTATAAAATTCTTTCCAAGGTTATTACCAACAGGTTAAGTAAGGTTATTGATAAACTTGTTGGGGTTGACCAAACTTGCGCGATAAAAGATAGATCTATTTTTGAAAACTGTCATCTTCTTCGTAATATTGTTGATTACGTTAATCAAAAAGACTTGAAGTGTGCTTTTATATCTCTTGACCAAGAGAAAGCTTTTGATAGAGTAAATTATACATTTTTATTTAAGGTACTTGAAGCTTACAATTTCGGTCCTGATTTTGCTAAATGGGTAAGTATCTTATACAAAAATGTCTGTTCGTCCGTTATTGTTAACGGGTTTATATCTGACCCCTTTCCTATCACTCGTGGTGTACGGCAAGGCTGTAGTTTATCTCCTCTTTTATATGTTTTGGTCTTGGAGCCCTTTGCGAAAAAAGTCCGTGACGATCCTGAAATAACTGGTGTAAAACTTCCGGGTTCCTCTCAGTCAGCTAAAATTTCCCTCTATGCAGATGATAGTACTGGTATTTGCTGTTCCGATTCCTCTATTTCAAAATTATTTCATTGGTGTAATCTGTATGGCAAAGCGTCAGGTGCTAAATTGAATAAACAGAAAACTAAGGGTATTTGGCTTGGGAAATGGAAATCACGTTCAGATAACCCTTTCGGCATTAGTTGGGTTGAAAAACATAAGATTTGTGGGGTTTTAATTGGCAATAACATTACTCCTGACGATATTTGGCAGCCAGTTTTTCGGAAATTTTCAAGGACCTTGGATTTATGGAAAATGCGAAATTTATCTTTAACACAAAAGTCCATAGTTATAAAGGTCCTTGCTTGCAGCAAACTTTGGTATATTGGTACTACCGTCATAATGCCAAGGCATTATTTAGATCTTTTACAGAGAACTTTGTTTAGATTTTTATGGAATTCCAAGTCGGAGCCACTTGCGCGCTCCGTAGCCTATGCCTCTACTACTAGTGGTGGACTTGGTATTGTTAACATTAAAAGTAAATTTCAAGCCATTTATCTAAAACATTGTCAGGATTTTGTTTTCAAACATACCGAGGCCAAGTGGAGGTATTTTACCAAGTACTGGCTCTCATTACATTTTCGAGAATATTTTTCACCTGTTGACAATAGTATTCCACATAGTGAGTGGTGTCCTACATTTTATTCTTATATTTATGGAATTTTTCAGAAATATAGAAAAGACTTTCCCAAGTCTAATTTTGAGTCTGGGACAACCAAAGAGTTGTACGTTACGTTATTAGCTGGTATTACTAAGCCACCAAGAGTTGTGAAGATTTTTCCAACTGTTGATTTTAAAATTGTTTTTCGCAATATTTCAAACAAGTTTTTAGATACTCGCTCACGTGATGTCGTCTTTAAGATAGTACACGAGATTTTACCTGTGAATTTTCGAATGTATAAATATGGTGTTGAATCCTGTAAATTTTGTACTTTTTGTACTGGTTTTGAAACAATTTCACATTTATTCTTTGAGTGTTCATTTATTCAGCCGTTAGTATCCTTGGTAAATTCTTGGATACACCAGATCTCAGAGAACAAGATCCCAACTGATTCGGCACTTTGGCATTTTCATTCACCAGTATGTCTCACTCTAAAAGTAAAGTCTCTTGTCCTTTTTCTAGTGGCAGAATCCCTATCGTCCATTTGGCATATACGTTGTGTTAAAAAATATGACAAAAAGTCTCCTTCTTCTGATTCTCTCGTCTGTCACTTTCTCAGCAATGTTATTCTTCGCATTAAGTCTGATTTTACTCGCTTTTCCAGAAACACTTTCTCTGAGTATTGGTGTACTACTGATATTTTCTGTACCTTGCGGGATGACGACCTAAACATCAATCTCCCGTTATAATCAAGAAACCTGCTGTGAAATATGTCAATTAATACCGATAATTGTCATTATTCTTAACATATTAATTATGTTAACTATCGTGTAACCAGGTAACTTCGTTTACATATCTTGTCCATCTTAGGATGTAAGGATAATGGCACTTTACCGGGGCTACCGGTTGTACATCAGTCGCTGGCGTCATTGGGGTCTGTCTCGTGACGTTTTTACCTGTATATATGTTAATAAACTTTTTATGAAACTTAAAAAAAGAGGTTCCCCCAGGTCGAGGCCCTTCCATTGCACTCCGGTCGGGCTGAACCCTGCGATAATCCCAAATGCGGATTACTCGGGTACGCTATTTTTTAGTGTGGGGGTCTGCGTTCGCGCTAACCCTCGACCATAAACAATTTGAAAAATAAGAACACCAACCTTGCAAGCAGTATATCGATATCTCGACTTCTCTTTTGTTTTATCAGTTAAACCTCTAATAAAAATACCCTTTGTGACAAAATATCTTGTGTGAGGCATTCTACTGAGACATATGCTTCATAATTCAATTAGTTTACTTCAGTCCCCATACCTACCTGCATGAGTCAAACCTTAGGCAATTCCCTCGGACTTCCATCACTACTCTCCCGAAACAAATTGAACGCGCCCCGGAAGTACTTCCGGTACCTGCGCATGACAGACACCAGTATTCTTTCGGGCGCCATTTTATCCAACACGTGTTTTCGGCTCGGAAAAGATGGAACATACTGGGCGACCACGAAAAATGTTTTAGACATCGTGTCTGCAACAAGGTTTTCACGTACGGGGTTTGTAGCGAGTGGTCGGCGGAAAAATGGGCCATCTTCGACAAGATGGTGGAAAAGTCGACAGGAGGCCGACCATCAAGAGGAAAGTCCGCAACAGAAGCCCGGGGTGGAATGAGTCCCCTAAATACAGGCTTGGAAACGTCGGAGACTCGGGCGGCTGTGCGGGCCCCACGTAGGAGTCTAGACGGGATCACACCGCCGGCGAGTACGGTAGGTAATCCTTCATTGGACGACACCACTCGGGGACTCACCGAAAATTTGATTTCATCCCAGTTAACAAACTTCTTTGCCAGTAACGTTTCCTCGCAACCATTTCCAGCGGTACAACCCCAGGTAAATGGGGAGGATATGACTCGTATTCGGCCGGCGGGAAGTAGGCCGAGTCGTTTTGATAAGTTTGTTGGTGAACGGCAACAATCGAGTGTCAGGGAGGAGGACTTGGATGAGTTAGATTCAGTGTCAGATAACGATAGGGTATCTCAAGTGTCACAAAAATCGGAAGGGGTTTTTTCCTCAGCTCATATCTTATAGGGAGCTCCTGGTAGTTTAGACCCTATGAAAAGGGAATGTTCGCTTATGCATTTCCACCAACAATACTGATTCCTCATGTTCTCAGGAAAATATCTCGAGAGGATTGCGTGATACTTCTAGTAGCACCGAGATGGCCACGTCAATCTTGGTACCCTCAGCTGCTAGAGCTTCTGGCGGATTACCCAAGAGAGCTTTCACTCAACGACAGGCTGCTGACTCAGCAAAGAGGCAAGCTAGTACATCCGGATCCAGGGATGTTCCGATTCACGGTATGTAAAGTGTCAAACAGACCTATGCTTCAAGAGGGTTTTCGCAGGAGGTTGCTCAAGCGATCTCCGCTTCTCGGAGACCTTCTACACAGGCAGTCTACAATGCGCGAATCCGATGTTATAGCAGCTGGTGTGAGGAACGACAGATTGATCCCAGTTTGCCAACGGTAACTGAGATAGCGGACTTTCTTTTGTATTTACACCAGAGTAAAGGTTTTAAGATATCTACACTAGGAGGATATAGAACAGCTATAGCAGTCATTCACACTCATGGAGATTCCATTGGTACCGATAGGGACTTGTCGCGACTGCTTTAAGGTCTAATACCAGACCAGAGTGTAGGTCTATGGTACCCAATTGGAGTTTGCCGCTTGTACTACTCAGGTTGACTCGGTCACCCTTTTCGCCTATGGGGGAAGCATCCTTAAAATGGCTTACATTAAAGACATTATTTCTGTTGGTTGTGGCATCTGCTGCACGAGCAAGTGAGTTACATGCATTATCAGTGGAACAAGATCATATCCGTTGGGAGCAGGCAGGGGTTCATCTGTTACCCAACATTCAGTTCTTGACTAAAAATCAGCGGCTTGGAAAACCATGGGAGCCCTTTTTCCTTCCGAAATTTTTAAATTTTGCTACTGAGGAGGAGGATTTGAAGTTGTGTCCTTATAGAGCTTTGAAGATGTATATTAGAAGATTACAGGACATAAGGAGCGATAAAAAAAAAACAAAACAAAAAAACGTTTGTTTCTTACATATCAGGACGGAAATCAAAAAGAGGCATCAAAAGACTCCATTGCACGATGGATTGTGTCGGTGGTGAAATTTTGGTATGAGTCAGCAAATGAGGAGGGTGTTCGTCTGGCCAGGGCTCATGATACTCGCCGTCTGGCCACGTCCCGGGCACTCTTTTCTAAGGTGCCCATCTCAGAAATTGTGAAGGCAGCGCATTGGGCGAAGGAAACCACCTTCACCTCTTTCTACTTGAAAGACATTTGGAAACCGGAAGGCCAGTTTGCCAGGGCAGTCATATTGCAGTCAGTGGTGAACAGGAAAGGCAGACGGACCTATTAGGAGGTAATATTTTGTTCATAGGAAGTTAGTTGGACTGGCTCTACCCACCTCCTTTATAGGCTACAAATTCTGTGTTTGCCTAAGGTTTGACTCATGCAGGTAGGTATGGGGACTAAAGTAAACTGAGGGTTTTCTGGGTAAAACCCCTGTTTATGAAGTCACCATACCTACCTGCATGAACCCACCCTCCTTCCACACAGAGTCAGTACTAAGCTTATGGCTTTGAAAGAATACTGGTGTCTGTCATGCGCAGGTACCGGAAGCACTTCCGGGGTGCGTTCAATTTGTTTCGGGCGAGTAGTGTTGGAAGTCCGAGGGAATTGCCTAAGGTTTGAATCATGCAGGTAGGTATGGTGACTTCGTAAACATGGTTTTACCCAGAAAACCCTCAATTAAAGGAACAGACTTATATGATTTTACTCAAATGGTACTAGACATATGCTGTCTGTGGCACTTTTGTTTAAATGTTAAATTCTTATTCATAAAGTGGAAATGGTAACGAATATCTTGGCTGTAATATGTAAGGGAGATAACTCTTAATATACATTCATGCTATACTGCTTGGCTAGGGAGAACTCTCTTTAGCACAATCAGTAGAGTGTATGGTTAGTAAGTCTAAAGACCTGTTCTTGATTCGATCTCTAGTGGACATATAGAAGATTGAAGGTTTGTAATGTGTAGGGTAGCTTGCATAGGCTATTTAAGAAGGAAATATTTGAAATATTTTCATTTACAAAATTAAATTTTTATGTGTGAAACATAATTTTGTTGTCAATACCAGTTTTTCGACGTCCTTTTTTATTCCACGTTTGTCTATACCTATTTCTTGCAGTATAGATATGAACAATACAATTGCAATGGTTGTACCGGATGATCAACTGAAAGAAAAATTAAAACACACATTTTTGTTGAAAGAAGTGTTTCCAGAATATAACTTGTTTGATATAAAACATTGCACGTGTTTGATGATCGTAAGTAATTCTGGTTGTTCTGTTGGGAACTCGTTCTTTTCAGAGGTTTTCTCTTGTTTAGTTAGTTTGCCTAGAGAAATATAAAAAAATTATTGGAATTATTTGTACAAGTTAATATTCTATTGAAAATCATTTAGTATTTTCCCCCACTGTACATTGGATGAAAAAAAAAACTGAATTTAATTTAACTTAAAATCACTTCAGTGTAAAGTAACCCATGCCTATATATGTAGAAATAGGACCTAACAGCAATAAATACGTTGTCTGGAATCATGGACTTTTCAGCGGTGAGATGGGGATTTGATCAAATTAACTTTTTTTTTTATCATTTCCAGACATCTGTATAAAGACGGGATTTCTATTCAAAACCAACCACAGATAAAGTACTTTGATAAGATTCTAAACATTTTTCTTTGACATTATTAAAATACAAATTACAAAATTAGGAAGTGGTACAATTTGAGCATTGACATAAGCCCTACAGGTCAATGTTGAGTGATTATGTATTTTATATGTTAAAGCAATTTAAATCCCTCACGTGTATAAACAATTTTGATACAGATGTCATAATACAATATATCTGATATTATCTTACTTTACATGTATCTTGACGTTTTAAAGATAAGATACAAAAATGATAAGCGAAACCAATGTTGTCATTTTTAAAATTAATTCATGACATATTGATAAGTAACTATTTTGATGGAATAGAGCAGATCCTGCCGTGTCTATTTTTGACTCAAATTGAACTATATTTAAGTTGGTCTGGTACAATTCCGATGCTGACCATTCCGAAAACCAATGCTTTTGCAATTACTTTGATGTCAAATTATAAAATGACTTAACCTTAGTCTGTTGAAAAACTACCTGATTTTAGCTAAAAACTAATATTTGTAGGTGTAAATGATTCTTAGCTCTGAATTTACTTACGCATGTTTTAAATCTTATTGTTACTATTATTATTGTTATTATTCTAATTATAGTTGTTGTTGTTGTTGTAATGGTACGGATATAAAATCGATATCTAAGGAAGCAGAACACACCAACATGTTCTTTGTTTCTTAACATGTTGTCTCACTGCGCTTTGTCAGCGGCAACACAATCCCTAGAGTTACTTCCCCTCTTCCAAAACATGTAACTGAGATAAAATTTGTCAAATAAGATACTTTTTATGTAATAAAGTAATGCAATATTTACATCATATTATACAATATAATAATGATACTATTTTTATGAAAGCATTTAAGATAGTATTTCAGTTTATTTTAGTTATACACATTTTTCTCTTTCCATATGGTAATTTTTAAATACCTTGTCTGTAAAATTTTACATTCAGTTTATATATTCTCTTTTACAGTAACAACTCATACTTACCTGGTACAGGGGATACCGTGATCGACTCTGATACCAGCATGGATTTCATTGATGTTGATGTGTTGAAGAAGTCAGTTAGAATGTTTGTCACCGGTCCCAGGAAACACAGCGTCACTAGGTTTGAAATAGTGAAGTGTCTACTAGCATCAGGGCTCCCGGGTGAAGAGATAGTTTCTGTTTTCCGGTGTGAGGCTCCAAACACTTGGTTTGTTACCTTGCGGTCAGAGGTTTATGTTGATCGTGTTGTAGAGAAGGGTCCGATGAAAGAGACATACTTTTCTTTAGTCCCGGAACGGTGTGACCAACGTCGTTTGTCCATCCGTGTGCAATGGCTGCCATCCTGGATATCCGATGACGCCATTGCGGAACATTTTGACGGACATTATGGAAAAGTAGTCCATGTTTCCAGAGAAACCACGACCATTGGAGAAGTAAGACTGGAGACCGGAACCCGTGTCCTTACCCTTGTTATTAGGGAAGGCGATCAGGATTTGATCCCATACAGAAGTAGAATGTTCGGGAAGGTGGCCTTGATTATTGTTCCTGGGCGTCCTCCTATCTGTCTTCGCTGCCAGCAAGTTGGACACGTTCGTTCGCAGTGTCCAGGACGACCTGAACAGACAACACGTATATCCTATGCTGCCAAAGTCTCCCAGTCCACCGCTGCTGTACCGGAGATGACCTTGCCGAGTGCTGCCGCAGATTCCCCTCCAGCACCGGAGGAGGTCGTGTCAACGGAACCTTCGCAACGGCCAACGCAGGATACTGCGAGCCCCTCGTCCGGAGGGAGCAGTGTTAACAACGCCCAATCCACCAAGAGGTCAGGTCCTGAAGTTGACGAGGAGGGATTCCAGAAGGCTTCAAAGAAGGGCAGGCATTCCGCTTTCTCCCCTATGGTTCTGTCCAATGGTGACTTAGTCCCGGGACACAAGCTTCCAGAATCTACAATGGATTATCTCGAGGACAACCAGTCAGAAGAGAGCGAGGGTGAACTGGTAATCGACGAGGGTCACCCTGGTTCGTGAGTGTTTCGTTTTGTCTTTGATTAACAGACTTAAATATTCCAATCGACAATGGCGGCGACAATGCGATTCCTGATTGACCCTAGCATATCCCTGGACTATGTTCTAACCTATATGGTGTTTACAGTAAATATAATTTTTCTTTGTTCTCCTTTTTTATGTTCTATTTTTGTTCATTTCTTTATTCGGCTAGATAATGATTTTTATCTCGATAGATCTACCCACGAAACATGTTTAAAGTCTTTTTTCGTAATAAGCGTGCATGTTATTGCCCTTTCATGTATGAATACCACAATACAGTACCGATTTACCTTGGTCGAATATGTTACGTATTGTCAGCTTTTTCTACACTTAAACTTTCACCTGTGCTATGTTTTCTTTACTTTACAACTTCACGTGTTTTCTCGATTTCATGCCTTGTTAGCTTGTACTCATAGGTTAGTATTTTTGCTTCTACTTACCTTAGCCCTTTCAATAAACAAATATTTCCTCCTTATTAGCAATGGTATAATTTTTTGTAGAAACAATACCTTGATTTGTAATATAAAGTTTGCTGTTAATGTATATTTCCTATATCATATTTTATTTATTCTGTATATTAGCACGCGTGTCTCCGGACAATTGACTGCGCAGGTAAGATGTACCTGTTTATTCTTGTTAGCTTTATACATGATATCTTGTTGGTTTTTGCTGAAGACATATTCTGGTATTTGCTGTGTGCGCCATACTTGCCATGTTCCGCATTTTAGTTTTACATTATCGTTTATTTCTATCCGTTTTCTTTTACAATTTCTATTTGTGATAGTAGTATTCGCTAATCATAAGTTATTTGTTGTTAAGCTGACTGCTCGTGAGCGCGCACGGCTCCGGGGCGCGTGCACTGAGTGTCTCTCCTTTATACATTGTATCTCACCTGTGTTCCGCTTCAGTGGCCTCGTGTGTTTCATAATTATTGTTGGAATCGTTTGTTTACATGGACGGTTTTTTTTCCAAAAAATATTGCGCGTTACCATCCGCTTACTTACCTTTAGCTATCGTTCTTCTTTTGTTTCCTTTTATTATGTCGGCTCCCCCGTTTTTTTTTCCTGAAAAATAATAAAAATGGAAATGATTAATTCAAATAACACATTAAATATAATTACATGGAATTGTAATGGTTTCTTATCCAAGACTAAGCAGTATGAACTTAGTGATTTTGTTCACAACCATAATGTTCATATAGTACTTCTACAGGAAACCCACGTCTCTAATCTGTCTGTTGGTGTTAGGATTGAGCGTTTTTTAAAGTGTAAGGCAATCTGGAATTTTGGTACTTTTAACAGTAGAGGTACGGCTGTATTGTTTTTTATTAATGTTGACTTACAGAAATTTCATATGGACAGAGATGGTAGGGTCATGTGCGTTGATTTTAAATATTTTAATAGTGAGTTCAGAATTATAAATGTGTACGCTCCTAATGTTGATGAGGAGCGGTGTTTGTTTTTTGGGGATATTTTACATCATTTTTCCTGTAGAAGGCCAGTCGTTTTCGCTGGTGACTTTAATTGTATTGAATGTATTTCTCTCGATAAAATTGGCGGTAATCCAAAACGTGGTCTACCTGGTAGTAAATTATTACAAAATATTTGTCATGATTTTAAGTTGTTTGAAACATTTCGATCACTTTTCCCTAATGTCGTTTCCACTACGTGGCATGGTAATGGTATATCTTGCCGTTTAGACCGTTTTTATATTTCTTGCATTTTAAAAGAGTATTTACTAGAAAACAAGGTTTTTCCGTCTGGTAGTTCGGACCATGATTTTGTCTGTTTGAAAATCAAATTGTTTTCAGAATCTAAGTTTGGTCCATCATATTGGAAACTGAACAATAGTATTTTAAATGACAGAAGTTTTCAGATTGCTTTTAAAACTTTTTGGCTTGACTTAACCAAAGACGAGCCTGTTTCTTTGGAAAATTGGGATGACTGTAAGTCGGTGATTAAGTTTTTTATCATTGGGTATTGTAAACGTAAGGCTAGAGTCAAACGATCCGTTGTCAAATCCTTACAAGATAAATACAATAGGTTGTCTAGGTTAGAAAGGCAGTCACCTGGGGACTTTATTGATCAGATTCAGTTTATTAAGAAACAGTTATTAGATTTTCACTCTGATAATTTTAAGGGGTCTATGATTAGATCTAGAGCTAATTTTTTAGATTTTTCGGAAAAACCTTCACGATATTTTTTCAAAATGGAAGGTGACAAGGGTAGAAAGAAGTTTATTGAGAAGATCGATCTACCTGATTCTTCCTCTGTTTCAGATTCTAGTGACATTTTAGCTGCCTTTCGTGATTTTTATATAAACCTTTTTACAGAGGAAGCCATCGATTTTGAGTTGTCTGATTCCTTTTGTGAGAATCTTCCCAAACTGAACAAACTTGATATGTCAATATGTGAAGGTCCTATTGGGAAGGAGGAAATTTTAGTCGCTCTTAAGCACATGCATAATAATAAATCCCCTGGTAGTGATGGTCTCACTAAAGAGTTTTATTTTACTTTCTTTAATTTGTTAGGAGATCAGCTCGTCTCATTATATAATGAAATTTTTCAGAGGGGTGAGCTCAGTGACACCCAGAAAATGTCCTATATTTCTTTATTATGTAAAGACCCATGTAATTCTTCTGATATGAAAAACTGGAGGCCAATATCTCTCCTAAACATTGACTATAAAATTTTATCTAAAGTGATAACAAACAGACTAAGTAAAGTTATTGATCAAATTGTTGGCATTGACCAGACTTGTGCTATAAAGCAAAGATCTATTTTTGAAAATTGTCATTTATTACGTAATATCGTTGATTATGTCGATCAAAAAGACCTTAAGTGTGCCTTTATTTCTCTAGATCAGGAGAAAGCCTTTGATAGAGTTAATTATGATTTTTTATTTAAAGTGCTTCGTGCTTTCAATTTTGGTCCTGATTTTATTAAATGGGTCAGACTTTTATATAAAAATGTCCGTTCGTCCGTTATTGTTAATGGGTTTATTTCTGACTCCTTTCCCATCACTCGTGGCGTAAGGCAAGGTTGTAGTTTATCTCCCTTATTGTACGTTTTGGTTTTAGAACCCTTTGCGAAAAAGGTCCGCGAAGATCCTGAAATAATTGGTGTTAAATTACCGGGTTCCTCTAAGTCGGCGAAAATTTCCCTTTACGCAGACGACAGTACTGGTATTTGCTGCACTGATTCATCCATTTCAAAATTGTTCTATTGGTGTGATTTGTACGGCAGGGCGTCAGGGGCTAAATTAAATAAGCAGAAAACTAAGGGTATTTGGCTGGGGAAATGGAAATCACGTTCAGATCATCCTTTTGGTATAAGTTGGGTTGAAAAACATAGAATTTGTGGGATTTTATTCGGTAATAATATCTCCCCTGATGATATTTGGCAGCCGGTTTTTCGGAAATTCTCAAGGACCTTAGATTTATGGAAAATGAGAAACTTATCTTTAACACAAAAATCGATAGTAATAAAGGTCCTTGCGTGCAGCAAACTCTGGTATATTGGTACTGTCGTCATAATGCCAAGGCATTATTTGGAACTATTTCAGAGAACTTTATTTAGATTTTTATGGAATTCTAAGTCAGAGCCACTTGCGCGCTCAACAGCCTATGCCTCTCCTTCTAGTGGTGGACTTGCTATTGTAAACATTAAAGCTAAACTCCAAGCTATTTACTTGAAGCATTGTCAGGATTTTGTTTTTAAAAATACAGAGGCCAAATGGAGATACTTTACCATGTATTGGCTCTCTCTACACTTTCGAGAGCATTTCAACAGTTTTGATAATAATTTTCCACATAGTGGCTGGTGCCCTACCTTTTATTCGAGTATTTATAAAGTATTTAAACAATACAGAAAGGATTTTCCGAAGTCCACTTTTGAGTCAGTCACAACTAAGGAATTCTATGTAACTCTGTTATCTGTTGTCATTAAGTCACCCCGCATTGTCAAGATTTTCCCAACTGTAGATTTCGATCCTGTTTTTCGCAATATTTCTAACAAGTTTTTAGATACTCGCTCAAGAGATGTTGTATTTAAAATGGTACACGAGATTTTACCTGTTAACTTTCGAATGTACAAATTTGGTGTCGGGTCCTCTAAACATTGTACATTTTGTGATGGTTTTGAGACTATTTCACATCTATTTTATGAATGTCCATTTGTTCAACCATTAGTATCCTTGGTTAATTCCTGGATAAACCAGGTCTCAGAGAACAAAGTCCCTACTGATTCGGCTCTTTGGCGATTCCATTCCCCAGTAAGTCTTACTCTAAAATTAAAGTCTCTTGTTTTATTTCTAGTGGCAGAATCTTTATCATCTATCTGGTATATTCGTTGTGTTAAAAAATATGACAGAAAGTCACCAACTTCTGATTCTCTTCTCTGCCACTTCCTCAGTAACGTCATTCTACGCATTCAGTCTGATTATACCCGTCTCCCCGCCAACATCTTCTCTGAATACTGGAGTACTACTGGTATTTTTTGTACAACCCAAGAGGACGAACTGAAATTAAATCTTAGTTTGGGCTGATATCTCCTGTTGTCGCCCTGTAATTTGTATCTTAATCATTTTCCATTATTTTTCTATGTAAATTCATTAGATCAATTTTCGAATTGACGTTTTCCTAGAAATGTCAGTATTATTCTTATACTTACCTTGCTATACTTCGTTAACAAGTAATTTCTATGTCCATCCAGGTTGTAGGGATAATTGCACCTTACCGGGGATACCGGATGTCCATATAATACAGTTGCCATAGGGGTGTGTCTCTTGGCGGTTTTATCTGTACATTTGTAAATAAACTTTTTATCAAAAAAAAAAAAAAAAAAAAAAAAAAAGGTTCCCCCAGGTCGAGGCCCTTCCATTGCACTCCGGTCGGGCTGAACCCTGCGATAATCCCAAATGCGGATTACTCGGGTACGCTATTTTTTAGTGTGGGGGTCTGCGTTCGCGCTAACCCTCGACCATAAACAATTTGAAAAATAAGAACACCAACCTTGCAAGCAGTATATCGATATCTCGACTTCTCTTTTGTTTTATCAGTTAAACCTCTAATAAAAATACCCTTTGTGACAAAATATCTTGTGTGAGGCATTCTACTGAGACATATGCTTCATAATTCAATTAGTTTACTTCAGTCCCCATACCTACCTGCATGAGTCAAACCTTAGGCAATTCCCTCGGACTTCCATCACTACTCTCCCGAAACAAATTGAACGCGCCCCGGAAGTACTTCCGGTACCTGCGCATGACAGACACCAGTATTCTTTCGGGCGCCATTTTATCCAACACGTGTTTTCGGCTCGGAAAAGATGGAACATACTGGGCGACCACGAAAAATGTTTTAGACATCGTGTCTGCAACAAGGTTTTCACGTACGGGGTTTGTAGCGAGTGGTCGGCGGAAAAATGGGCCATCTTCGACAAGATGGTGGAAAAGTCGACAGGAGGCCGACCATCAAGAGGAAAGTCCGCAACAGAAGCCCGGGGTGGAATGAGTCCCCTAAATACAGGCTTGGAAACGTCGGAGACTCGGGCGGCTGTGCGGGCCCCACGTAGGAGTCTAGACGGGATCACACCGCCGGCGAGTACGGTAGGTAATCCTTCATTGGACGACACCACTCGGGGACTCATCGAAAATTTGATTTCATCCCAGTTAACAAACTTCTTTGCCAGTAACGTTTCCTCGCAACCATTTCCAGGGGTACAACCCCAGGTAAATGGGGAGGATATGACTCGTATTCGGCCGGCGGGAAGTAGGCCGAGTCGTTTTGATAAGTTTGTTGGTGAACGGCAACAATCGAGTGTCAGGGAGGAGGACTTGGATGAGTTAGATTCAGTGTCAGATAGCGATAGGGTATCTCAAGTGTCACAAAAATCGGAAGGGGTTTTTTCCTCAGCTCATATCTTATAGGGAGCTCCTGGTAGTTTAGACCCTATGAAAAGGGAATGTTCGCTTATGCATTTCCACCAACAATACTGATTCCTCATGTTCTCAGGAAAATATCTCGAGAGGATTGCGTGATACTTCTAGTAGCACCGAGATGGCCACGTCAATCTTGGTACCCTCAGCTGCTAGAGCTTCTGGCGGATTACCCAAGAGAGCTTTCACTCAACGACAGGCTGCTGACTCAGCAAAGAGGCAAGCTAGTACATCCGGATCCAGGGATGTTCCGATTCACGGTATGTAAAGTGTCAAACAGACCTATGCTTCAAGAGGGTTTTCGCAGGAGGTTGCTCAAGCGATCTCCGCTTCTCGGAGACCTTCTACACAGGCGGTCTACAATGCGCGAATCCGATGTTATAGCAGCTGGTGTGAGGAACGACAGATTGATCCCAGTTTGGCAACGGTAACTGAGATAGCGGACTTTCTTTTGTATTTACACCAGAGTAAAGGTTTTAAGATATCTACACTAGGAGGATATAGAACAGCTATAGCAGTCATTCACACTCATGGAGATTCCAATGGTACCGATAGGGACTTGTCGCGACTGCTTTAAGGTCTAATACCAGACCAGAGTGTAGGTCTATGGTACCCAATTGGAGTTTGCCGCTTGTACTACTCAGGTTGACTCGGTCACCCTTTTCGCCTATGGGGGAAGCATCCTTAAAATGGCTTACATTAAAGACATTATTTCTGTTGGTTGTGGCATCTGCTGCACGAGCAAGTGAGTTACATGCATTATCAGTGGAACAAGATCATATCCGTTGGGAGCAGGCAGGGGTTCATCTGTTACCCAACATTCAGTTCTTGACTAAAAATCGGCGGCTTGGAAAACCATGGGAGCCCTTTTTCCTTCCGAAATTTTTAAATTTTGCTACTGAGGAGGAGGATTTGAAGTTGTGTCCTTATAGAGCTTTGAAGATGTATATTAGAAGATTACAGGACATAAGGGGCGATAAAAAAAAAAAAAAAAAAAGTTTGTTTCTTACATATCAGGACGGAAATCAAAAAGAGGCATCAAAAGACTCCATTGCACGATGGATTGTGTCGGTGGTGAAATTTTGGTATGAGTCAGCAAATGAGGAGGGTGTTCGTCTGGCCAGGGCTCATGATACTCGCCGTCTGGCCACGTCCCGGGCACTCTTTTCTAAGGTGCCCATCTCAGAAATTGTGAAGGCAGCGCATTGGGCGAAGGAAACCACCTTCACCTCTTTCTACTTGAAAGACATTTGGAAACCGGAAGGCCAGTTTGCCAGGACAGTCATATTGCAGTCAGTGGTGAACAGGAAAGGCAGGCGGACCTATTAGGAGGTAATATTTTGTTCATAGGAAGTTAGTTGGACTGGCTCTACCCACCTCCTTTATAGGCTACAAATTCTGTGTTTGCCTAAGGTTTGACTCATGCAGGTAGGTATGGGGACTAAAGTAAACTGAGGGTTTTCTGGGTAAAACCCCTGTTTACGAAGTCACCATACCTACCTGCATGAACCCACCCTCCTTCCACACAGAGCCAGTACTAAGCTTATGGCTTTGAAGGAATACTGGTGTCTGTCATGCGCAGGTACCGGAAGCACTTCCGGGGCGCGTTCAATTTGTTTCGGGCGAGTAGTGTTGGAAGTCCGAGGGAATTGCCTAAGGTTTGAATCATGCAGGTAGGTATGGTGACTTCGTAAACATGGTTTTACACAGAAAACCCTCAATTAAAGGAACAGACTTATATGATTTTACTCAAATGGTACTAGACATATGCTGTCTGTGGCACTTTTGTTTAAATGTTGTTAAATTCTTATTCATAAAGTGGAAATGGTAACGAATATCTTGGGTGTAATATGTAAGGGAGATAACTCTTAATCTACATTCATGCTATACTGCTTGGCTAGGGAGAACCTCTCTTTAGCACAATCAGTATAGTGTATGGTTAGTAAGTCTAAAGACCTGTTCTTAATTCGATCTCTAGTGGACATATAGAAGATTGAAGGTTTGTAATGTGTAGGGTAGCTTGCATAGGCTATTTAAGAAGGAAATATTTGAAATATTTTCATTTACAAAATTAAATTTTTATGTGTGAAACATAATTTTGTTGTCAATACCAGTTTTTCGACGTCCTTTTTTATTCCACGTTTGTCTATACCTATTTCTTGCAGTATAGATATGAACAATACAATTGCAATGGTTGTACCGGATGATCAACTGAAAAAAAAATTAAAACACACATTTTGTTGAAAGAAGTGTTTCCAGAATATAACTTGTTTGATATAAAACATTGCACGTGTTTGATGATCGTAAGTAATTCTGGTTGTTCTGTTGGGAACTGGTTCTTTTCAGAGGTTTTCTCTTGTTTAGTTAGTTTGCCTAGAGAAATATAAAAAAATTATTGGAATTATTTGTACAAGTTAATATTCTATTGAAAATCATTTAGTATTTTCCCCCACTGTACATTGGATGAAAAAAAACTGAATTTAATTTAACTTAAAATCACTTCAGTGTAAAGTAACCCATGCCTATATATGTAGAAATAGGACCTAACAGCAATAAATACGTTGTCTGGAATCATGGACTTTTCAGCGGTGAGATGGGGATTTGATCAAATTAACTTTTTTTTTTATCATTTCCAGACATCTGTATAAAGACGGGATTTCTATTCAAAACCAACCACAGATAAAGTACTTTGATAAGATTCTAAACATTTTTCTTTGACATTATTAAAATACAAATTACAAAATTAGGAAGTGGTACAATTTGAGCATTGACATAAGCCCTACAGGTCAATGTTGAGTGATTATGTATTTTATATGTTAAAGCAATTTAAATCCCTCACGTGTATAAACAATTTTGATACAGATGTCATAATACAATATATCTGATATTATCTTACTTTACATGTATCTTGACGTTTTAAAGATAAGATACAAATATGATAAGCGAAACCAATGTTGTCATTTTTAAAATTAATTCATGACATATTGATAAGTAACTATTTTGATGGAATAGAGCAGATCCTGCCGTGTCGTCTATTTTTGACTCAAATTGAACTATATTTAAGTTGGTCTGGTACAATTCCGATGCTGACCATTCCTTAAACCAATGCTTTTGCAATTACTTTGATGTCAAATTATAAAATGACTTAACCTTAGTTTCTGTTGAAAAACTACCTGATTTTAGCTAAAAACTAATATTTGTAGGTGTAAATGATTCTTAGCTCTGAATTTACTTACGCATGTTTTAAATCTTATTGTTACTATTATTATTGTTATTATTCTAATTATAGTTGTTGTTGTTGTTGTAATGGTACGGATATAAAATCGATATCTAAGGAAGCAGAACACACCAACATGTTCTTTGTTTCTTAACATGTTGTCTCACTTCGCTTTGTCAGCGGCAACACAATCCCTAGAGTTACTTCCCCTCTTCCAAAACATGTAACTGAGATAAAATTTGTCAAATAAGATACTTTTTATGTAATAAAGTAATGCAATATTTACATCATATTATACAATATAATAATGATACTATTTTTATGAAAGCATTTAAGATAGTATTTCAGTTTATTTTAGTTATACACATTTTTCTCTTTCCATATGGTAATTTTTAAATACCTTGTCTGTAAAATTTTACATTCAGTTTATATATTCTCTTTTACAGTAACAACTCATACTTACCTGGTACAGGGGATACCGTGATCAGCAAGGCGGTTCCCCCAGGTCGAGGCCCTTCCATTGCACTCCGGTCGGGCTGAACCCTGCGATAATCCCAAATGCGGATTACTCGGGTACGCTATTTTTTAGTGTGGGGGTCTGCGTTCGCGCTAACCCTCGACCATAAACAATTTGAAAAATAAGAACACCAACCTTGCAAGCAGTATATCGATATCTCGACTTCTCTTTTGTTTTATCAGTTAAACCTCTAATAAAAATACCCTTTGTGACAAAATATCTTGTGTGAGGCATTCTACTGAGACATATGCTTCATAATTCAATTAGTTTACTTCAGTCCCCATACCTACCTGCATGAGTCAAACCTTAGGCAATTCCCTCGGACTTCCATCACTACTCTCCCG
Source organism: Ylistrum balloti (assembly GCF_031769215.1). Lineage (NCBI taxonomy): Eukaryota > Metazoa > Mollusca > Bivalvia > Pectinida > Pectinidae > Ylistrum > Ylistrum balloti. The sequence goes on along the minus strand of NW_026782657.1, from coordinate 23,967 downwards.
AAACAAATTGAACGCGCCCCGGAAGTACTTCCGGTATCTGCGCATGACAGACACCAGTATTCTTTCGGGCGCCATTTCATCCAACACGTGTTTTCGGCTCGGAAAAGATGGAACATACTGGGCGACCACGAAAAATGTTTTAGACATCGTGTCTGCAACAAGGTTTTCACGTACGGGGTTTGTAGCGAGTGGTCGGCGGAAAAATGGGCCATCTTCGACAAGATGGTGGAAAAGTCGACAGGAGGCCGACCACCAAGAGGAAAGTCCGCAACAGAAGCCCGGGGTGGAATGAGTCCCCTAAATACAGGCTTGGAAACGTCGGAGACTCGGGCGGCTGTGCGGGCCCCACGTAGGAGTCTAGACGGGATCACACCGCCGGCGAGTACGGTAGGTAATCCTTCATTGGACGACACCACTCGGGGACTCATCGAAAATTTGATTTCATCCCAGTTAACAAACTTCTTTGCCAGTAACGTTTCCTCGCAACCATTTCCAGGGGTACAACCCCAGGTAAATGGGGAGGATATGACTCGTATTCGGCCGGCGGGAAGTAGGCCGAGTCGTTTTGATAAGTTTGTTGGTGAACGGCAACAATCGAGTGTCAGGGAGGAGGACTTGGATGAGTTAGATTCAGTGTCAGATAGCGATAGGGTATCTCAAGTGTCACAAAAATCGGAAGGGGTTTTTTCCTCAGCTCATATCTTATAGGGAGCTCCTGGTAGTTTAGACCCTATGAAAAGGGAATGTTCGCTTATGCATTTCCACCAACAATACTGATTCCTCATGTTCTCAGGAAAATATCTCGAGAGGATTGCGTGATACTTCTAGTAGCACCGAGATGGCCACGTCAATCTTGGTACCCTCAGCTGCTAGAGCTTCTGGCGGATTACCCAAGAGAGCTTTCACTCAACGACAGGCTGCTGACTCAGCAAAGAGGCAAGCTAGTACATCCGGATCCAGGGATGTTCCGATTCACGGTATGTAAAGTGTCAAACAGACCTATGCTTCAAGAGGGTTTTCGCAGGAGGTTGCTCAAGCGATCTCCGCTTCTCGGAGACCTTCTACACAGGCGGTCTACAATGCGCGAATCCGATGTTATAGCAGCTGGTGTGAGGAACGACAGATTGATCCCAGTTTGGCAACGGTAACTGAGATAGCGGACTTTCTTTTGTATTTACACCAGAGTAAAGGTTTTAAGATATCTACACTAGGAGGATATAGAACAGCTATAGCAGTCATTCACACTCATGGAGATTCCAATGGTACCGATAGGGACTTGTCGCGACTGCTTTAAGGTCTAATACCAGACCAGAGTGTAGGTCTATGGTACCCAATTGGAGTTTGCCGCTTGTACTACTCAGGTTGACTCGGTCACCCTTTTCGCCTATGGGGGAAGCATCCTTAAAATGGCTTACATTAAAGACATTATTTCTGTTGGTTGTGGCATCTGCTGCACGAGCAAGTGAGTTACATGCATTATCAGTGGAACAAGATCATATCCGTTGGGAGCAGGCAGGGGTTCATCTGTTACCCAACATTCAGTTCTTGACTAAAAATCGGCGGCTTGGAAAACCATGGGAGCCCTTTTTCCTTCCGAAATTTTTAAATTTTGCTACTGAGGAGGAGGATTTGAAGTTGTGTCCTTATAGAGCTTTGAAGATGTATATTAGAAGATTACAGGACATAAGGGGCGATAAAAAAAAAAAAAAAAAGTTTGTTTCTTACATATCAGGACGGAAATCAAAAAGAGGCATCAAAAGACTCCATTGCACGATGGATTGTGTCGGTGGTGAAATTTTGGTATGAGTCAGCAAATGAGGAGGGTGTTCGTCTGGCCAGGGCTCATGATACTCGCCGTCTGGCCACGTCCCGGGCACTCTTTTCTAAGGTGCCCATCTCAGAAATTGTGAAGGCAGCGCATTGGGCGAAGGAAACCACCTTCACCTCTTTCTACTTGAAAGACATTTGGAAACCGGAAGGCCAGTTTGCCAGGACAGTCATATTGCAGTCAGTGGTGAACAGGAAAGGCAGGCGGACCTATTAGGAGGTAATATTTTGTTCATAGGAAGTTAGTTGGACTGGCTCTACCCACCTCCTTTATAGGCTACAAATTCTGTGTTTGCCTAAGGTTTGACTCATGCAGGTAGGTATGGGGACTAAAGTAAACTGAGGGTTTTCTGGGTAAAACCCCTGTTTACGAAGTCACCATACCTACCTGCATGAACCCACCCTCCTTCCCCACAGAGCCAGTACTAAGCTTATGGCTTTGAAGGAATACTGGTGTCTGTCATGCGCAGGTACCGGAAGCACTTCCGGGGCGCGTTCAATTTGTTTCGGGCGAGTAGTGTTGGAAGTCCGAGGGAATTGCCTAAGGTTTGAATCATGCAGGTAGGTATGGTGACTTCGTAAACAGGGTTTTACACAGAAAACCCTCAATTAAAGGAACAGACTTATATGATTTTACTCAAATGGTACTAGACATATGCTGTCTGTGGCACTTTTGTTTAAATGTTGTTAAATTCTTATTCATAAAGTGGAAATGGTAACGAATATCTTGGGTGTAATATGTAAGGGAGATAACTCTTAATCTACATTCATGCTATACTGCTTGGCTAGGGAGAACCTCTCTTTAGCACAATCAGTATAGTGTATGGTTAGTAAGTCTAAAGACCTGTTCTTAATTCGATCTCTAGTGGACATATAGAAGATTGAAGGTTTGTAATGTGTAGGGTAGCTTGCATAGGCTATTTAAGAAGGAAATATTTGAAATATTTTCATTTACAAAATTAAATTTTTATGTGTGAAACATAATTTTGTTGTCAATACCAGTTTTTCGACGTCCTTTTTTATTCCACGTTTGTCTATACCTATTTCTTGCAGTATAGATATGAACAATACAATTGCAATGGTTGTACCGGATGATCAACTGAAAAAAAAATTAAAACACATTTTTGTTGAAAGAAGTGTTTCCAGAATATAACTTGTTTGATATAAAACATTGCACGTGTTTGATGATCGTAAGTAATTCTGGTTGTTCTGTTGGGAACTGGTTCTTTTCAGAGGTTTTCTCTTGTTTAGTTAGTTTGCCTAGAGAAATATAAAAAAATTATTGGAATTATTTGTACAAGTTAATATTCTATTGAAAATCATTTAGTATTTTCCCCCACTGTACATTGGATGAAAAAAAACTGAATTTAATTTAACTTAAAATCACTTCAGTGTAAAGTAACCCATGCCTATATATGTAGAAATAGGACCTAACAGCAATAAATACGTTGTCTGGAATCATGGACTTTTCAGCGGTGAGATGGGGATTTGATCAAATTAACTTTTTTTTTTATCATTTCCAGACATCTGTATAAAGACGGGATTTCTATTCAAAACCAACCACAGATAAAGTACTTTGATAAGATTCTAAACATTTTTCTTTGACATTATTAAAATACAAATTACAAAATTAGGAAGTGGTACAATTTGAGCATTGACATAAGCCCTACAGGTCAATGTTGAGTGATTATGTATTTTATATGTTAAAGCAATTTAAATCCCTCACGTGTATAAACAATTTTGATACAGATGTCATAATACAATATATCTGATATTATCTTACTTTACATGTATCTTGACGTTTTAAAGATAAGTTACAAAAATGATAAGCGAAACCAATGTTGTCATTTTTAAAATTAATTCATGACATATTGATAAGTAACTATTTTGATGGAATAGAGCAGATCCTGCCGTATTACAAGTCTATTTTTGACTCAAATTGAACTATATTTAAGTTGGTCTGGTACAATTCCGATGCTGACCATTCCTTAAACCAATGCTTTTGCAATTACTTTGATGTCAAATTATAAAATGACTTAACCTTAGTTTCTGTTGAAAAACTACCTGATTTTGGCTAAAAACTAATATTTGTAGGTGTAAATGATTCTTAGTCTGAATTTACTTACGCATGTTTTAAATCTTATTGTTACTATTATTATTGTTATTATTCTAATTATAGTTGTTGTTGTTGTTGTAATGGTACGGATATAAAATCGATATCTAAGGAAGCAGAACACACCAACATGTTCTTTGTTTCTTATACATGTATTCAAAAAATGTTATTCTCACTAATTTATTGCGCTTTGTCAGCGGCAACACAATCCCTAGAGTTACTTCCCCTCTTCCAAAACATGTAACTGAGATAAAATTTGTCAATTTATAAGATACTTTTTATGTAATAAAGTAATGCAATATTTACATCATATTATACAATATAATAATGATACTATTTTTATGAAAGCATTTAAGATAGTATTTCAGTTTATTTTAGTTATACACATTTTTCTCTTTCCATATGGTAATTTTTAAATACCTTGTCTGTAAAATTTTACATTCAGTTTATATATTCTCTTTTACAGTAACAACTCATACTTACCTGGTACAGGGGATACCGTGATCAGCAAGGCGGTTCCCCCAGGTCGAACAAAATTCCCTTCCATTGCACTCCGGTCGGGCTTTTTATGTAATAAAGTAACCCTGCGATAATCCCAAATGCGGATTACTGGGTACGCTATTTTTTAGTGTGGGGGTCTGCGTTCGCGCTAACCCTCGACCATAAACAATTTGAAAAATAAGAACACCAACCTTGCAAGCAGTATATCGATATCTCGACTTCTCTTTTGTTTTATCAGTTAAACCTCTAATAAAAATACCCTTTGTGACAAAATATCTTGTGTGAGGCATTCTACTGAGACATATGCTTCATAATTCAATTAGTTTACTTCAGTCCCCATACCTACCTGCATGAGTCAAACCTTAGGCAATTCCCTCGGACTTCCATCACTACTCTCCCGAAACAAATTGAACGCGCCCCGGAAGTACTTTTTCGTCCGGTACCTGCGCATGACAGACACCATCTTTTCCGAGCCGAAAACACGTGTTGGATGAAATGGCGCCCGAAAGAATACTGGTGTCTGTCATGCGCAGGTACCGGAAGTACTTCCGGGGCGCGTTCAATTTGTTTCGGGAGAGTAGTGATGGAAGTCCGAGGGAATTGCCTAAGGTTTGACTCATGCAGGTAGGTATGGGGACTGAAGTAAACTAATTGAATTATGAAGCATATGTCTCAGTAGAATGCCTCACACAAGATATTTTGTCACAAAGGGTATTTTTATTAGAGGTTTAACTGATAAAACAAAAGAGAAGTCGAGATATCGATATACTGCTTGCAAGGTTGGTGTTCTTATTTTTCAAATTGTTTATGGTCGAGGGTTAGCGCGAACGCAGACCCCCACACTAAAAAATAGCGTACCCGAGTAATCCGCATTTGGGATTATCGCAGGGTTCAGCCCGACCGGAGTGCAATGGAAGGGCCTCGACCTGGGGGAACCGCCTTGCTGATCACGGTATCCCCTGTACCAGGTAAGTATGAGTTGTTACTGTAAAAGAGAATATATAAACTGAATGTAAAATTTTACAGACAAGGTATTTAAAAATTACCATATGGAAAGAGAAAAATGTGTATAACTAAAATAAATTGAAATACTATCTTAAATGCTTTCATAAAAATAGTATCATTATTATATTGTATAATATGATGTAAATATTGCATTACTTTATTACATAAAAAGTATCTTATTTGACAAATTTTATCTCAGTTACATGTTTTGGAAGAGGGGAAGTAACTCTAGGGATTGTGTTGCCGCTGACAAAGCGAAGTGAGACAACATGTTAAGAAACAAAGAACATGTTGGTGTGTTCTGCTTCCTTAGATATCGATTTTATATCCGTACCATTACAACAACAACAACAACTATAATTAGAATAATAACAATAATAATAGTAACAATAAGATTTAAAACATGCGTAAGTAAATTCAGAGCTAAGAATCATTTACACCTACAAATATTAGTTTTTAGCTAAAATCAGGTAGTTTTTCAACAGAAACTAAGGTTAAGTCATTTTATAATTTGACATCAAAGTAATTGAAAAAGCATTGGTTTTCGGAATGGTCAGCATCGGAATTGTACCAGACCAACTTAAATATAGTTCAATTTGAGTCAAAAATCGACGACACGGCAGGATCTGCTCTATTCCATCAAAATAGTTACTTATCAATATGTCATGAATTAATTTTAAAAATGACAACATTGGTTTCGCTTATCATTTTTGTAACTTATCTTTAAAACGTCAAGATACATGTAAAGTAAGATAATATCAGATATATTGTATTATGACATCTGTATCAAAATTGTTTATACACGTGAGGGATTTAAATTGCTTTAACATATGAAATACATAATCACTCAACATTGACCTGTAGGGCTTATGTCAATGCTCAAATTGTACCACTTCCTAATTTTGTAATTTGTATTTTAATAATGTCAAAGAAAAATGTTTAGAATCTTATCAAAGTACTTTATCTGTGGTTGGTTTTGAATAGAAATCCCGTCTTTATACAGATGTCTGGAAATGATAAAAAAAAAAAGTTAATTTGATCAAATCCCCATCTCACCGCTGAAAAGTCCATGATTCCAGACAACGTATTTATTGCTGTTAGGTCCTATTTCTACATATATAGGCATGGGTTACTTTACACTGAAGTGATTTTAAGTTAAATTAAATTCAGTTTTTTTTTCATCCAATGTACAGTGGGGAAAATACTAAATGATTTTCAATAGAATATTAACTTGTACAAATAATTCCAATAATTTTTTTATATTTCTCTAGGCAAACTAACTAAACAAGAGAAAACCTCTGAAAAGAACGAGTTCCCAACAGAACAACCAGAATTACTTACGATCATCAAACACGTGCAATGTTTTATATCAAACAAGTTATATTCTGGAAACACTTCTTTCAACAAAAATGTGTGTTTTAATTTTTTTTTCAGTTGATCATCCGGTACAACCATTGCAATTGTATTGTTCATATCTATACTGCAAGAAATAGGTATAGACAAACGTGGAATAAAAAAGGACGTCGAAAAACTGGTATTGACAACAAAATTATGTTTCACACATAAAAATTTAATTTTGTAAATGAAAATATTTCAAATATTTCCTTCTTAAATAGCCTATGCAAGCTACCCTACACATTACAAACCTTCAATCTTCTATATGTCCACTAGAGATCGAATCAAGAACAGGTCTTTAGACTTACTAACCATACACTCTACTGATTGTGCTAAAGAGAAGTTCTCCCTAGCCAAGCAGTATAGCATGAATGTAGATTAAGAGTTATCTCCCTTACATATTACAGCCAAGATATTCGTTACCATTTCCACTGTATGAATAAGAATTTAACATTTAAACAAAAGTGCTACAGACAGCATATGTCTAGTACCATTTGAGTAAAATCATATAAGTCTGTTCCTTTAATTGAGGGTTTTCTGGGTAAAACCATGTTTACGAAGTCACCATACCTACCTGCATGATTCAAACCTTAGGCAATTCCCTCGGACTTCCAACACTACTCGCCCGAAACAAATTGAACGCACCCCGGAAGTGTTTCCGGTACCTGCGCATGACAGACACCAGTATTCTTTCAAAGCCATACGCTTAGTACTGACTCTGTGTGGAAGGAGGGTGGATTCATGCAGGTAGGTATGGTGACTTCATAAACAGGGGTTTTACCCAGAAAACCATCAGTTTACTTTAGTCCCCATACCTACCTGCATGAGTCAAACCTTAGGCAAACACAGAATTTGTAGCCTATAAAGGAGGTGGGTAGAGCCAGTCCAACTAACTTCCTATGAACAAAATATTACCTCCTAATAGGTCCGTCTGCCTTTCCTGTTCACCACTGACTGCAATATGACTGCCCTGGCAAACTGGCCTTCCGGTTTCCAAATGTCTTTCAAGTAGAAAGAGGTGAAGGTGGTTTCCTTCGCCCAATGCGCTGCCTTCACAATTTCTGAGATGGGCACCTTAGAAAAGAGTGCCCGGGACGTGGCCAGACGGCGAGTATCATGAGCCCTGGCCAGACGAACACCCTCCTCATTTGCTGACTCATACCAAAATTTCACCACCGACACAATCCATCGTGCAATGGAGTCTTTTGATGCCTCTTTTTGATTTCCGTCCTGATATGTAAGAAACAAACGTTTTTTTGTTTTTTTTTTTTTTTTATCGCTCCTTATGTCCTGTAATCTTCTAATATACATCTTCAAAGCTCTATAAGGACACAACTTCAAATCCTCCTCCTCAGTAGCAAAATTTAAAAATTTCGGAAGGAAAAAGGGCTCCCATGGTTTTCCAAGCCGCTGATTTTTAGTCAAGAACTGAATGTTGGGTAACAGATGAATCCCTGCCTGCTCCCAACGGATATGATCTTGTTCCACTGATAATGCATGTAACTCACTTGCTCGTGCAGCAGATGCCACAACCAACAGAAATAATGTCTTTAATGTAAGCCATTTTAAGGATGCTTCCCCCATAGGCGAAAAGGGTGACCGAGTCAACCTGAGTAGTACAAGCGGCAAACTCCAATTGGGTACCATAGACCTACACTCTGGTCTGGTATTAGACCTTAAAGCAGTCGCGACAAGTCCCTATCGGTACCAATGGAATCTCCATGAGTGTGAATGACTGCTATAGCTGTTCTATATCCTCCTAGTGTAGATATCTTAAAACCTTTACTCTGGTGTAAATACAAAAGAAAGTCCGCTATCTCAGTTACCGTTGGCAAACTGGGATCAATCTGTCGTTCCTCACACCAGCTGCTATAACATCGGATTCGCGCATTGTAGACTGCCTGTGTAGAAGGTCTCCGAGAAGCGGAGATCGCTTGAGCAACCTCCTGCGAAAACCCTCTTGAAGCATAGGTCTGTTTGACACTTTACATACCGTGAATCGGAACATCCCTGGATCCGGATGTACTAGCTTGCCTCTTTGCTGAGTCAGCAGCCTGTCGTTGAGTGAAAGCTCTCTTGGGTAATCCGCCAGAAGCTCTAGCAGCTGAGGGTACCAAGATTGACGTGGCCATCTCGGTGCTACTAGAAGTATCACGCAATCCTCTCGAGATATTTTCCTGAGAACATGAGGAATCAGTATTGTTGGTGGAAATGCATAAGCGAACATTCCCTTTTCATAGGGTCTAAACTACCAGGAGCTCCCTATAAGATATGAGCTGAGGAAAAAACCCCTTCCGATTTTTGTGACACTTGAGATACCCTATCGTTATCTGACACTGAATCTAACTCATCCAAGTCCTCCTCCTTGACACTCGATTGTTGCCGTTCACCAACAAACTTATCAAAACGACTCGGCCTACTTCCCGCCGGCCGAATACGAGTCATATCCTCCCCATTTACCTGGGGTTGTACCGCTGGAAATGGTTGCGAGGAAACGTTACTGGCAAAGAAGTTTGTTAACTGGGATGAAATCAAATTTTCGATGAGTCCCCGAGTGGTGTCGTCCAATGAAGGATTACCTACCGTACTCGCCGGCGGTGTGATCCCGTCTAGACTCCTACGTGGGGCCCGCACAGCCGCCCGAGTCTCCGACGTTTCCAAGCCTGTATTTAGGGGACTCATTCCACCCCGGGCTTCTGTTGCGGACTTTCCTCTTGATGGTCGGCCTCCTGTCGACTTTTCCACCATCTTGTCGAAGATGGCCCATTTTTCCGCCGACCACTCGCTACAAACCCCGTACGTGAAAACCTTGTTGCAGACACGATGTCTAAAACATTTTTCGTGGTCGCCCAGTATGTTCCATCTTTTCCGAGCCAAAAACACGTGTTGGATAAAATGGCGCCCGAAAGAATACTGGTGTCTGTCATGCGCAGGTACCGGAAGTACTTCCGGGGCGCGTTCAATTTGTTTCGGGAGAGTAGTGATGGAAGTCCGAGGGAATTGCCTAAGGTTTGACTCATGCAGGTAGGTATGGGGACTGAAGTAAACTAATTGAATTATGAAGCATATGTCTCAGTAGAATGCCTCACACAAGATATTTTGTCACAAAGGGTATTTTTATTAGAGGTTTAACTGATAAAACAAAAGAGAAGTCGAGATATCGATATACTGCTTGCAAGGTTGGTGTTCTTATTTTTCAAATTGTTTATGGTCGAGGGTTAGCGCGAACGCAGACCCCCACACTAAAAAATAGCGTACCCGAGTAATCCGCATTTGGGATTATCGCAGGGTTCAGCCCGACCGGAGTGCAATGGAAGGGCCTCGACCTGGGGGAACCTTTTTTTTTTTTTTTTTTTGATAAAAGTTTATTTACAAATGTACAGATAAAACCGCCAAGAGACACACCCCTATGGCAACTGTATTATATGGACATCCGGTATCCCCGGTAAGGTGCAATTATCCCTACAACCTGGATGGACATAGAAATTACTTGTTAACGAAGTATAGCAAGGTAAGTATAAGAATAATACTGACATTTCTAGGAAAACGTCAATTCGAAAATTGATCTAATGAATTCACATAGAAAAATAATGGAAAATGATTAAGATACAAATTACAGGGCGACAACAGGAGATATCAGCCCAAACTAAGATTTAATTTCAGTTCGTCCTCTTGGGTTGTACAAAAAATACCAGTAGTACTCCAGTATTCAGAGAAGATGTTGGCAGGGAGACGGGTATAATCAGACTGAATGCGTAGAATGACGTTACTGAGGAAGTGGCAGAGAAGAGAATCAGAAGTTGGTGACTTTCTGTCATATTTTTTAACACAACGAATATACCAGATAGATGATAAAGATTCTGCCACTAGAAATAAAACAAGAGACTTTAATTTTAGAGTAAGACTTACTGGGGAATGGAATCGCCAAAGAGCCGAATCAGTAGGGACTTTGTTCTCTGAGACCTGGTTTATCCAGGAATTAACCAAGGATACTAATGGTTGAACAAATGGACATTCATAAAATAGATGTGAAATAGTCTCAAAACCATCACAAAATGTACAATGTTTAGAGGACCCGACACCAAATTTGTACATTCGAAAGTTAACAGGTAAAATCTCGTGTACCATTTTAAATACAACATCTCTTGAGCGAGTATCTAAAAACTTGTTAGAAATATTGCGAAAAACAGGATCGAAATCTACAGTTGGGAAAATCTTGACAATGCGGGGTGACTTAATGACAACAGATAACAGAGTTACATAGAATTCCTTAGTTGTGACTGACTCAAAAGTGGACTTCGGAAAATCCTTTCTGTATTGTTTAAATACTTTATAAATACTCGAATAAAAGGTAGGGCACCAGCCACTATGTGGAAAATTATTATCAAAACTGTTGAAATGCTCTCGAAAGTGTAGAGAGAGCCAATACATGGTAAAGTATCTCCATTTGGCCTCTGTATTTTTAAAAACAAAATCCTGACAATGCTTCAAGTAAATAGCTTGGAGTTTAGCTTTAATGTTTACAATATCAAGTCCACCACTAGAAGGAGAGGCATAGGCTGTTGAGCGCGCAAGTGGCTCTGACTTAGAATTCCATAAAAATCTAAATAAAGTTCTCTGAAATAGTTCCAAATAATGCCTTGGCATTATGACGACAGTACCAATATACCAGAGTTTGCTGCACGCAAGGACCTTTATTACTATCGATTTTTGTGTTAAAGATAAGTTTCTCATTTTCCATAAATCTAAGGTCCTTGAGAATTTCCGAAAAACCGGCTGCCAAATATCATCAGGGGAGATATTATTACCGAATAAAATCCCACAAATTCTATGTTTTTCAACCCAACTTATACCAAAAGGATGATCTGAACGTGATTTCCATTTCCCCAGCCAAATACCCTTAGTTTTCTGCTTATTTAATTTAGCCCCTGACGCCCTGCCGTACAAATCACACCAATAGAACAATTTTGAAATAGATGAATCAGTGCAGCAAATACCAGTACTGTCGTCTGCGTAAAGGGAAATTTTCGCCGACTTAGAGGAACCCGGTAATTTAACACCAATTATTTCAGGATCTTCGCGGACCTTTTTCGCAAAGGGTTCTAAAACCAAAACGTACAATAAGGGAGATAAACTACAACCTTGCCTTACGCCACGAGTGATGGGAAAGGAGTCAGAAATAAACCCATTAACAATAACGGACGAACGGACATTTTTATATAAAAGTCTGACCCATTTAATAAAATCAGGACCAAAATTGAAAGCACGAAGCACTTTAAATAAAAAATCATAATTAACTCTATCAAAGGCTTTCTCCTGATCTAGAGAAATAAAGGCACACTTAAGGTCTTTTTGATCGACATAATCAACGATATTACGTAATAAATGACAATTTTCAAAAATAGATCTTTGCTTTATAGCACAAGTCTGGTCAATGCCAACAATTTGATCAATAACTTTACTTAGTCTGTTTGTTATCACTTTAGATAAAATTTTATAGTCAATGTTTAGAAGAGATATTGGCCTCCAGTTTTTCATATCAGAAGAATTACATGGGTCTTTACATAATAAAGAAATATAGGACATTTTCTGGGTGTCACTGAGCTCACCCCTCTGAAAAATTTCATTATATAATGAGACGAGCTGATCTCCTAACAAATTAAAGAAAGTAAAATAAAACTCTTTAGTGAGACCATCACTACCAGGGGATTTATTATTATGCATGTGCTTAAGAGCGACTAAAATTTCCTCCTTCCCAATAGGACCTTCACATATTGACATATCAAGTTTGTTCAGTTTGGGAAGATTCTCACAAAAGGAATCAGACAACTCAAAATCGATGGCTTCCTCTGTAAAAAGGTTTATATAAAAATCACGAAAGGCAGCTAAAATGTCACTAGAATCTGAAACAGAGGAAGAATCAGGTAGATCGATCTTCTCAATAAACTTCTTTCTACCCTTGTCACCTTCCATTTTGAAAAAATATCGTGAAGGTTTTTCCGAAAAATCTAAAAAATTAGCTCTAGATCTAATCATAGACCCCTTAAAATTATCAGAGTGAAAATCTAATAACTGTTTCTTAATAAACTGAATCTGATCAATAAAGTCCCCAGGTGACTGCCTTTCTAACCTAGACAACCTATTGTATTTATCTTGTAAGGATTTGACAACGGATCGTTTGACTCTAGCCTTACGTTTACAATACCCAATGATAAAAAACTTAATCACCGACTTACAGTCATCCCAATTTTCCAAGAAACAGGCTCGTCTTTGGTTAAGTCAAGCCAAAAAGTTTTAAAAGCAATCTGAAAACTTCTGTCATTTAAAATACTATTGTTCAGTTTCCAATATGATGGACCAAACTTAGATTCTGAAAACAATTTGATTTTCAAACAGACAAAATCATGGTCCGAACTACCAGACGGAAAAACCTTGTTTTCTAGTAAATACTCTTTTAAAATGCAAGAAATATAAAAACGGTCTAAACGGCAAGATATACCATTACCATGCCACGTAGTGGAAACGACATTAGGGAAAAGTGATCGAAATGTTTCAAACAACTTAAAATCATGACAAATATTTTGTAATAATTTACTACCAGGTAGACCACGTTTTGGATTACCGCCAATTTTATCGAGAGAAATACATTCAATACAATTAAAGTCACCAGCGAAAACGACTGGCCTTCTACAGGAAAAATGATGTAAAATATCCCCAAAAAACAAACACCGCTCCTCATCAACATTAGGAGCGTACACATTTATAATTCTGAACTCACTATTAAAATATTTAAAATCAACGCACATGACCCTACCATCTCTGTCCATATGAAATTTCTGTAAGTCAACATTAATAAAAAACAATACAGCCGTACCTCTACTGTTAAAAGTACCAAAATTCCAGATTGCCTTACACTTTAAAAAACGCTCAATCCTAACACCAACAGACAGATTAGAGACGTGGGTTTCCTGTAGAAGTACTATATGAACATTATGGTTGTGAACAAAATCACTAAGTTCATACTGCTTAGTCTTGGATAAGAAACCATTACAATTCCATGTAATTATATTTAATGTGTTATTTGAATTAATCATTTCCATTTTTATTATTTTTCAGGAAAAAAAAACGGGGGAGCCGACAAAATAAAAGGAAACAAAAGAAGAACGATAGCTAAAGGTAAGTAAGCGGATGGTAACGCGCAATATTTTTGGAAAAAAAACCGTCCATGTAAACAAACGATTCCAACAATAGTTATGAAACACAGGCGGCCACTGAAGCGGAACACAGGTGAGATACAATGTATAAAGGAGAGACACTCAGTGCACGCGCCCCGGAGCCGTGCGCGCTCACGAGCAGTCAGCTTAACAACAAATAACTTATGATTAGCGAATACTACTATCACAAATAGAAATTGTAAAAGAAAACGGATAGAAATAAACGATAATGTAAAACTAAAATGCGGAACATTGCAAGTATGGCGCACACAGCAAATACCAGAATATGTCTTCAGCAAAAACCAACAAGATATCATGTATAAAGCTAACAAGAATAAACAGGTACATCTTACCTGCGCAGTCAATTGTCCGGAGACACGCGTGCTAATATACAGAATAAATAAAATATGATATAGGAAATACACATTAACAGCAAACTTTATATTACAAATCAAGGTATTGTTTCTACAAAAAATTATACCATTGCTAATAAGGAGGGAATATTTGTTTATTGAAAGGGCTAGGGTAAGTAGAAGCAAAAATACTAACCTATGAGTACAAGCTAACAAGGCATGAAATCGAGAAAACACGTGAAGTTGTAAAGTAAAGAAAACATAGCACAGGTGAAAGTTTAAGTGTAGAAAAAGCTGACAATACGTAACATATTCGACCAAGGTAAATCGGTACTGTATTGTGGTATTCATACATGAAAGGGCAATAACATGCACGCTTATTACAAGCTTTAAACATGTTTCGTGGGTAGATCTATCGAGATAGAAATCATTATCTAGCCGAATAAAGAAATGAACAAAAATAGAACATAAAAAAGGAGAACAAAGAAAAATTATATTTACTGTAAACACCATATAGGTTAGAACATAGTCCAGGGATATGCTAGGGTCAATCAGGAATCGCATTGTCGCCGCCATTGTCGATTGGAATATTTAAGTCTGTTAATCAAAGACAAAACGAAACACTCACGAACCAGGGTGACCCTCGTCGATTACCAGTTCACCCTCGCTCTCTTCTGACTGGTTGTCCTCGAGATAATCCATTGTAGATTCTGGAAGCTTCTGTCCCGGGACTAAGTCACCATTGGACAGAACCATAGGGGAGAAAGCGGAATGCCTGCCCTTCTTTGAAGCCTTCTGGAATCCCTCCTCGTCAACTTCAGGACCTGACCTCTTGGTGGATTGGGCGTTGTTAACACTGCTCCCTCCGGACGAGGGGCTCGCAGTATCCTGCGTTGGCCGTTGCGGAGGTTCCGTTGACACGACCTCCTCCGGTGCTGGAGGGGAATCTGCGGCAGCACTCGGCAAGGTC
This sequence comes from Ylistrum balloti, assembly GCF_031769215.1. Classification (NCBI taxonomy): domain Eukaryota; kingdom Metazoa; phylum Mollusca; class Bivalvia; order Pectinida; family Pectinidae; genus Ylistrum; species Ylistrum balloti. The sequence continues at coordinate 8,589 of NW_026782657.1, read as the reverse complement.
ATCTCCGGTACAGCAGCGGTGGACTGGGAGACTTTGGCAGCATAGGACATACGAGTTGTCTGTTCAGGTCGTCCTGGACACTGCGAACGAACGTGTCCAACTTGCTGGCAGCGAAGACAGATAGGAGGACGCCCAGGAACAATAATCAAGGCCACCTTCCCGAACATTCTACTTCTGTATGGGATCAAATCCTGATCGCCTTCCCTAATAACAAGGGTAAGGACACGGGTTCCGGTCTCCAGTCTTACTTCTCCAATGGTCGTGGTTTCTCTGGAAACATGGACTACTTTTCCATAATGTCCGTCAAAATGTTCCGCAATGGCGTCATCGGATATCCAGGATGGCAGCCATTGCACACGGATGGACAAACGACGTTGGTCACACCGTTCCGGGACTAAAGAAAAGTATGTCTCTTTCATCGGACCCTTCTCTACAACACGATCAACATGAACCTCTGACCGCAAGGTAACAAACCAAGTGTTTGGAGCCTCACACCGGAAAACAGAAACTATCTCTTCACCCGGGAGCCCTGATGCTAGTAGACACTTCACTATTTCAAACCTAGTGACGCTGTGTTTCCTGGGACCGGTGACAAACATTCTAACTGACTTCTTCAACACATCAACATCAATGAAATCCATGCTGGTATCAGAGTCGTTCATGGTATCCCCTGTACCAGGTAAGTATGAGTTGTTACTGTAAAAGAGAATATATAAACTGAATGTAAAATTTTACAGACAAGGTATTTAAAAATTACCATATGGAAAGAGAAAAATGTGTATAACTAAAATAAACTGAAATACTATCTTAAATGCTTTCATAAAAATAGTATCATTATTATATTGTATAATATGATGTAAATATTGCATTACTTTATTACATAAAAAGTATCTTATTTGACAAATTTTATCTCAGTTACATGTTTTGGAAGAGGGGAAGTAACTCTAGGGATTGTGTTGCCGCTGACAAAGCGCAGTGAGACAACATGTTAAGAAACAAAGAACATGTTGGTGTGTTCTGCTTCCTTAGATATCGATTTTATATCCGTACCATTACAACAACAACAACAACTATAATTAGAATAATAACAATAATAATAGTAACAATAAGATTTAAAACATGCGTAAGTAAATTCAGAGCTAAGAATCATTTACACCTACAAATATTAGTTTTTAGCCAAAATCAGGTAGTTTTTCAACAGCAACTAAGGTTAAGTCATTTTATAATTTGACATCAAAGTAATTGCAAAAGCATTGGTTTTCGGAATGGTCAGCATCGGAATGGTACCAGACCAACTTAAATATAGTTCAATTTGAGTCAAAAATAGACACGGCAGGATCTGCTCTATTCCATCAAAATAGTTACTTATCAATATGTCATGAATTAATTTTAAAAATGACAACATTGGTTTCGCTTATCATTTTTGTAACTTATCTTTAAAACGTCAAGATACATGTAAAGTAAGATAATATCAGATATATTGTATTATGACATCTGTATCAAAATTGTTTATACACGTGAGGGATTTAAATTGCTTTAACATATGAAATACATAATCACTCAACATTGACCTGTAGGGCTTATGTCAATGCTCAAATTGTACCACTTCCTAATTTTGTAATTTGTATTTTAATAATGTCAAAGAAAAATGTTTAGAATCTTATCAAAGTACTTTATCTGTGGTTGGTTTTGAATAGAAATCCCGTCTTTATACAGATGTCTGGAAATGATAAAAAAAAGTTAATTTGATCAAATCCCCATCTCACCGCTGAAAAGTCCATGATTCCAGACAACGTATTTATTGCTGTTAGGTCCTATTTCTACATATATAGGCATGGGTTACTTTACACTGAAGTGATTTTAAGTTAAATTAAATTCAGTTTTTTTTCATCCAATGTACAGTGGGGGAAAATACTAAATGATTTTCAATAGAATATTAACTTGTACAAATAATTCCAATAATTTTTTTATATTTCTCTAGGCAAACTAACTAAACAAGAGAAAACCTCTGAAAAGAACGAGTTCCCAACAGAACAACCAGAATTACTTACGATCATCAAACACGTGCAATGTTTTATATCAAACAAGTTATATTCTGGAAACACTTCTTTCAACAAAAATGTGTGTTTTAATTTTTTTTTCAGTTGATCATCCGGTACAACCATTGCAATTGTATTGTTCATATCTATACTGCAAGAAATAGGTATAGACAAACGTGGAATAAAAAAGGACGTCGAAAAACTGGTATTGACAACAAAATTATGTTTCACACATAAAAATTTAATTTTGTAAATGAAAATATTTCAAATATTTCCTTCTTAAATAGCCTATGCAAGCTACCCTACACATTACAAACCTTCAATCTTCTATATGTCCACTAGAGATCGAATCAAGAACAGGTCTTTAGACTTACTAACCATACACTCTACTGATTGTGCTAAAGAGAGTTCTCCCTAGCCAAGCAGTATAGCATGAATGTAGATTAAGAGTTATCTCCCTTACATATTACAGCCAAGATATTCGTTACCATTTCCACTGTATGAATAAGAATTTAACATTTAAACAAAAGTGCTACAGACAGCATATGTCTAGTACCATTTGAGTAAAATCATATAAGTCTGTTCCTTTAATTGAGGGTTTTCTGGGTAAAACCATGTTTACGAAGTCACCATACCTACCTGCATGATTCAAACCTTAGGCAATTCCCTCGGACTTCCAACACTACTCGCCCGAAACAAATTGAACGCACCCCGGAAGTGTTTCCGTACCTGCGCATGACAGACACCAGTATTCCTTCAAAGCCATACGCTTTGTACTGGCTCTGTGGGGTAGGAGGGTGGGTTCATGACGTTAGGTATGGTGACTTCGTAAACAGGGGTTTTACCCAGAAAACCCTCAGTTTACTTTAGTCCCCATACCTACCTGCATGAGTCAAACCTTAGGCAAACACAGAATTTGTAGCCTATAAAGGAGGTGGGTAGAGCCAGTCCAACTAACTTCCTATGAACAAAATATTATCTCCTAATAGGTCCGCCTGCCTTTCCTGTTCACCACTGACTGCAATATGACTGTCCTGGCAAACTGGCCTTCCGGTTTCCAAATGTCTTTCAAGTAGAAAGAGGTGAAGGTGGTTTCCTTCGCCCAATGCGCTGCCTTCACAATTTCTGAGATGGGCACCTTAGAAAAGAGTGCCCGGGACGTGGCCAGACGGCGAGTATCATGAGCCCTGGCCAGACGAACACCCTCCTCATTTGCTGACTCATACCAAAATTTCACCACCGACACAATCCATCGTGCAATGGAGTCTTTTGATGCCTCTTTTTGATTTCCGTCCTGATATGTAAGAAACAAACTTTTTTTTTTTTTTTTTTTATCGCCCTTATGTCCTGTAATCTTCTAATATACATCTTCAAAGCTCTATAAGGACACAACTTCAAATCCTCCTCCTCAGTAGCAAAATTTAAAAATTTCGGAAGGAAAAAGGGCTCCCATGGTTTTCCAAGCCGCCGATTTTTAGTCAAGAACTGAATGTTGGGTAACAGATGAACCCCTGCCTGCTCCCAACGGATATGATCTTGTTCCACTGATAATGCATGTAACTCACTTGCTCGTGCAGCAGATGCCACAACCAACAGAAATAATGTCTTTAATGTAAGCCATTTTAAGGATGCTTCCCCCATAGGCGAAAAGGGTGACCGAGTCAACCTGAGTAGTACAGTGGCAAACTCCAATTGGTTATAACTATGGTCCGCATGGACCATAGTTACAGGTCCTATTGGTACCAAATGGAATCTCCATGAGTGTGAATGACTGCTATAGCTGTTCGATATCCTCCTGAGTGTAGATATCTTAAAACCTTTACTCTGGTGTAAATACAAAAGAAAGTCCGCTATCTCAGTTACCGTTGGCAAACTGGGATCAATCTGTCGTTCCTCACACCAGCTGCTATAACATCGGATTCGCGCATTGTAGACTGCCTGTGTAGAAGGTCTCCGAGAAAGCGGGAGATCGCTTGAGCAACCTCCTGCGAAAACCCTCTTGAAGCATAGGTCTGTTTGACACTTTACATACCGTGAATCGGAACATCCCTGGATCCGGATGTACTAGCTTGCCTCTTTGCTGAGTCAGCAGCCTGTCGTTGAGTGAAAGCTCTCTTGGGTAATCCGCCAGAAGCTCTAGCAGCTGAGGGTACCAAGTTTGACGTGGCCATCTCGGTGCTACTAGAAGTATCACGCAATCCTCTCGAGATATTTTCCTGAGAACATGAGGAATCAGTATTGTTGGTGGAAATGCATAAGCGAACATTCCCTTTCATAGGGTCTAAACTACCAGGAGCTCCCTATAAGATATGAGCTGAGGGAAAAAACCCCTTCCGATTTTTGTGACACTTGAGATACCCTATCGTTATCTGACACTGAATCTAACTCATCCAAGTCCTCCTCCTTGACACTCGATTGTTGCCGTTCACCAACAAACTTATCAAAACGACTCGGCCTACTTCCCGCCGGTCGAATACGAGTCATATCCTCCCCATTTACCTGGGGTTGTACCGCTGGAAATGGTTGCGAGGAAACGTTACTGGCAAAGAAGTTTGTTGACTGGGATGAAATCAAATGTTCGATGAGTGCCCGAGTGGGGTGTCGTCCAATGAAGGATTACCTCGCACGGCATGTGAAATACATGTACAAGACTCCTACGTGGGGCCCGCACAGCCGCCCGAGTACTCCAACATTTTGCGACCTCCTATTGGGACTCATTCCACCCCCCGGGCTTCTGTTGCGGACTTTCCTCTTGATGGTCGGCCTCCTGTCGACTTTTACCATCTTGTCAAAATCCTCTTTCGCCGACCACTCGCTACAAAGAACCCCGTACGTGAAACTTGTTCTCAGACACGATGTCTAAAAACATTTTTCGTGGTCGCCGTATGTTCCATCTTTTCGACCAAAGTGCCTTGGATAAAATGACACCAAAAGAATCGTCTGTGTCATGCGCAGGGTACCGGAAGTACTTCCGGGGCGCGTTCAATTTGTTTCGGAGTAGTGATGGAAGTCCGAGGGAATTGCCTAAGGTTTGACTCATGCAGGTAGGTATGGTGCTTGAAGCAACTAATTGAATTATGAAGCATATGTCTCAGTAGAATGCCTCACACAAGATATTTTGTCAAAAAGGGTATTTTTATTAGAGGTTTAACTGATAAAACAAAAGAGAAGTCGAGATATCGATATACTGCTTGCAAGGTTGGTGTTCTTATTTTTCAAATTGTTTATGGTCGAGGGTTAGCGCGAACGCAGACCCCCACACTAAAAAATAGCGTACCCGAGTAACTGCATTTGGGATTATCGCAGGGTTCAGCCCGACCGGAGTGCAATGGAAGGGCCTCGACCTGGGGGAACCTTTTTTTTTAAGTTTCATAAAAAGTTTATTAACATATATACAGGTAAAAACGTCACGAGACAGACCCCAATGGACGCCAAGGCTACTCGATGTACAACCGGTAGCCCCGGTAAAGTCCCATTATCCTTACATCCTAAGATGGACAAGATATGTAAACCAAGTTACCTGGTTACACTATAGTTAACATAATTAATATGTTAAGAATAATGACAATTATCGGTATTAATTGACATATTTCACAGCAGGTTTCTTGATTATAACGGGAGATTGATGTTTAGGTCGTCATCCCGCAAGGTACAGAAAATATCAGTAGTACACCAATACTCAGAGAAAGTGTTTCTGGAAAAGCGAGTAAAATCAGACTTAATGCGAAGAATAACATTGCTGAGAAAGTGACAGACGAGAGAATCAGAAGAAGAGACTTTTGTCATATTTTTTAACACAACGTATATGCCAAATGGACGATAGGGATTCTGCCACTAGAAAAAGGACAAGAGACTTTACTTTTAGAGTGAGACATACTGGTGAATGAAAATGCCAAAGTGCCGAATCAGTTGGGATCTTGTTCTCTGAGATCTGGTGTATCCAAGAATTTACCAAGGATACTAACGGCTGAATAAATGAACAATCAAAGAATAAATGTGAAATTGTTTCAAAACCAGTACAAAAAGTACAAAATTTACAGGATTCAACACCATATTTATACATTCGAAAATTCACAGGTAAAATCTCGTGTACTATCTTAAAGACAACATCACGTGAGCGAGTATCTAAAAACTTGTTTGAAATATTGCGAAAAACAATTTTAAAATCAACAGTTGGAAAAATCTTCACAACTCTTGGTGGCTTAGTAATACCAGCTAATAACGTAACGTACAACTCTTTGGTTGTCCCAGACTCAAAATTAGACTTGGGAAAGTCTTTTCTATATTTCTGAAAAATTCCATAAATATAAGAATAAAATGTAGGACACCACTCACTATGTGGAATACTATTGTCAACAGGTGAAAAATATTCTCGAAAATGTAATGAGAGCCAGTACTTGGTAAAATACCTCCACTTGGCCTCGGTATGTTTGAAAACAAAATCCTGACAATGTTTTAGATAAATGGCTTGAAATTTACTTTTAATGTTAACAATACCAAGTCCACCACTAGTAGTAGAGGCATAGGCTACGGAGCGCGCAAGTGGCTCCGACTTGGAAATCCATAAAAATCTAAACAAAGTTCTCTGTAAAAGATCTAAATAATGCCTTGGCATTATGACGGTAGTACCAATATACCAAAGTTTGCTGCAAGCAAGGACCTTTATAACTATGGACTTTTGTGTTAAAGATAAATTTCGCATTTTCCATAAATCCAAGGTCCTTGAAAATTTCCGAAAAACTGGCTGCCAAATATCGTCAGGAGTAATGTTATTGCCAATTAAAACCCCACAAATCTTATGTTTTTCAACCCAACTAATGCCGAAAGGGTTATCTGAACGTGATTTCCATTTCCCAAGCCAAATACCCTTAGTTTTCTGTTTATTCAATTTAGCACCTGACGCTTTGCCATACAGATTACACCAATGAAATAATTTTGAAATAGAGGAATCGGAACAGCAAATACCAGTACTATCATCTGCATAGAGGGAAATTTTAGCTGACTGAGAGGAACCCGGAAGTTTTACACCAGTTATTTCAGGATCGTCACGGACTTTTTTCGCAAAGGGCTCCAAGACCAAAACATATAAAAGAGGAGATAAACTACAGCCTTGCCGTACACCACGAGTGATAGGAAAGGGGTCAGATATAAACCCGTTAACAATAACGGACGAACAGACATTTTTGTATAAGATACTTACCCATTTAGCAAAATCAGGACCGAAATTGTAAGCTTCAAGTACCTTAAATAAAAATGTATAATTTACTCTATCAAAAGCTTTCTCTTGGTCAAGAGATATAAAAGCACACTTCAAGTCTTTTTGATTAACGTAATCAACAATATTACGAAGAAGATGACAGTTTTCAAAAATAGATCTATCTTTTATCGCGCAAGTTTGGTCAACCCCAACAAGTTTATCAATAACCTTACTTAACCTGTTGGTAATAACCTTGGAAAGAATTTTATAATCAATATTCAGGAGAGAAATGGGCCTCCAGTTTTTCATACTATCAGAATTCCTTGGATCTTTACATAATAACGAAATAAAAGGTTTTGTCGGTATGGCGTGGCTCACCCTTGTGAAAAATGTCATTGTATAATGTGACGAGATAATCTCCTAATAAATCAAAAAAAGTAAGATAGAATTCTTTAGTGAGACCATCACTAGGGGACTTATTGTTCTTCATATGCTTGATAGCAGCTAATCCTCCCTATAGGGCCTTCAGCACGTTGACATTTCCAAGTTCGTAAGGTTATCAGCAAAAAATACAGCCAACTCAAATCGATATCTTCCTGAAAAAAGTTGGTATAAAAATCTCGAAAGGCCGCTAAAATGTCACTAAAAGTGAGAGGAGATCTGGGTAGATCGAATTTTCTCTATAAATTCTTGTTACCCTTATCACACTCCATTTTAAAAGAAATAACGTGAAGGCTTTTTTGGGAAAAACTAAACAATTAGCTCTCAGACCCCCTGAAACTATCAGTATGAAAATCAAGTAGTTGTCTCTTAATAGACTGAACTTGGGTCAATAAAGTGTCCAGGTAGTTTTTTTCTAAATTATACAACTTATTATATTTTTCTTGTAAAGATCTGACAACAGAACGTTTAACTTTAGCTTTACGTTTACAATATCCAATAATGAGATATTTGATAACAGATTTCACATTATCTCAATGATCTAAAGACACAGGCTTATTGTCAGTTAGATCAAGCCAGAAATCTTTAAAAGCAATCTGAAAGGCTCTATCGCTCAAAATACTATTATTAAGTTTCCAGTAAAGGGCTCAAACTTATCCTCAAAATAGTTTAATTTTTAGAAGAACAGATCTATGTCGGAACTACCAGACGGAAAAATTATATTCTCTAATAAATGCTCTTTCAATATACATGAAATATAAAATCGATCTAAGCGGCATGAAACACCATTACCATGCCAAGTAGTAGAAATGACATTCGGAAAAAGTGATCTAAATATCTCAAATAACTTAAAATCATTACACAGATTTTTTATTGAAACACTACCAGGAAGACCACGACTGGGATTACCAC